>NC_044064.1:8207666-8295166 GCF_902167405.1 Gadus morhua
AGCGGCAAACAGAAGCTGTTTGCCGAAGAAAGATCTTCAGTGTATCCGGCTATGGGCGGAATGGTAAGGAAGCCACGCCGAAAGGGTCTGATTTATCTCAGACCCATAAAACCTTAAGAATTGGTGTTGCCTTGACCACTTTATGTGTAGAGGAAGAAACTAGTCAGACCTGGTGTGTGGTCCACTGAGGTATAAGCTGTTTAGCTTCAATATCGCGAGGTCTAATGAGGTAATAGAGGAAATTAATTCACATAAGTAGACCCTGAAACGTCCGGTTGAAATCTGTTTGTAAAGTCAGCATTACTGAGCACATACATAGAATTACAGTCTGTGTAGTGCACATAAGTGCACACGCATGACACGCTCACACACCGAAGTGTTTAAACCCTTCATTGTCAGACAAGGGTAATAAGGCGGATACACACAACCAATCACAAGAATTGATCACGTCCATGTCACGCCAATCTCAGCCAATCGCCTCAGTCAAATGGACTACATTTATATAGCGCTTCTCTAACCATTGGCCACCCAAAGCGCTGTACAATATTGCCTTACATTCACGCAAACATTCACACACCGACGGCAGAGTCAGCCATGCAAGGCGACAGCCAGCTCATCAGGAGCAGTTAGGGTTAGGTGCCTTGCTCAAGGACACCTCGACACTGATCTAGGAGGAGCCGTGGATCGAACCAGCCTTTAGGTTACCAGCCAACCCGCTCTACCTCCTGAGCTACTGCCGCCCCGTCAACACTTCTGTGTCTGGCCTTGGACAGATGTCTTAACTCCTTAAGACATCATTAATCACTAATGCAAACCCTTGAGGTTTTTACTCTCTCCTGGTTCGCTCAAGTGCAGTGAGAGAAGTTTGGGTGAGCACACACACACACACACACACACACACACACACACACACACACACACACACACACACACACACACACACACACACACACACACACACACACACACACAGGTTAGGAAGCCGTTTGTCCTGCACGTGTGACGGGTGTCCCTAAGGTCAGACTGGCTTATGACAGCAGATAACTTCATAATGTGTGTGTGTGTGTGTGTGTGTGTGTGTGTGTGTGTGTGTGTGTGTGTGTGTGTGTGTGTGTCTGTGTGTGTGTGTGTGTGTGTGTGTGTGTGTGTGTGTGTGTGTGTGTGTGCGTGTGTGTGTGCGCATGTGTGTGTGTGTGAACCAACACCCATCTGGTGGGAGCATCGAATACACTGGTTGGATAAGGGTGGGTGGTTGGGGGGGGATAAAAAATAACAACAATGACAGTGTGAAACAAAAAGCAGCAGAGAAAAGCCGAAGGCAGAGTGGAAGCAGCAAGCGAGAGGAGTGAGAGGTAAACACACGCATACACAAGAGTATGGCATTATTGTGTATTGAGGGAATATTGAATGAAGGTATACAATGCAGGGTTCAGAAACTGAAAAACACACTGGGGACACAATGTACACCTTAGGGGCCCTATTTCAATGGTCTGAAACTGAAGTATGAAACGCAGTATGAAACGCAGTATGAAACGCAGTATGAAACGCAGTATGAAACGCAGTATGAAACGCAGTATGAAACGCAAAACGCAAGTAGCTTTGTGGGCAGATATCTAACGCTGTTGCTATTATAACGGCGGATAAATGACTCTTGCGCCCGATTGCAAGTCTGAAATGCGTTGGTCTGAAGTAGCTTAATTACCCGTAGTTGTGTTTTGGGCGTAACATGCAATAAAACCAATGACAGAGCCATCTTCCATCTCCTTTAAGAGCCAGCGCATTTGAACTTAATATTCAAAGTTGATATTTTGACAGCGCGTTCGCAGTCTCCGCTGGCGCTGAGACAGATACTTGACCACATGGATTTCTAGCTTCAATTGGCTCAGTTTAGGGCCAAATAATATGCCTAAATCACACATGGAATTGCGTTTTCTTCTACAACTTCAGAAACACTGAGTCGTCATGTACATTTCGGCAAAGAGACCTTAACACTTATATGATATGCGCGGTCATGTGGCCGCAACTGTGGGTCTATTTAATGATATGCAGCAATACATAAACAAACATTGTTTGTTACCAGTATTGTATAGATTAACGTTATTGACTTTTGTTCATAATATGCATGGGTCCCCCCGTCAACATTGACATGGACTGTATTATGCGTTCATGTTTAGTTTGCGTGTGTGTAAACAGATGGATGCACACATATTGTTGAACTCTGCGCCAAACATCACCCACATTCATTAATTATTTTAAACGCTCACTCGCGGTAAAGCTATGTTTTCTCACGATAAAAATACTCTAAAAGTTATTGGCTTGTACACGATGTCTGTGTCAAGAAAATATGTGCTTGATAATTTAACAAATGTTATCATATACCGTAAAACAGGGTTAGGTAAGTTTTTAAATTCTGGGATATACTTTGCTTGAGTTTATTATTGTTATTATTAACGCATGGTATTAGCCTACTACAGTGTTCAATCATGCAGCGCCTATTTTTTTCCACAACCCACATGGTACTTCTACAAATATGAACAATCTTTGACATCATAATATTTAAATGAGGCTAATCGTTTGCTTGTTTGTGCTTTGTATAGCCTACGTGTGTGTATGCTTATGTTGCAGCTCCGACCTGCCATGGCACGTCAAAATAGCAATACTACCAACCGCGCTATCCGCTTGTGCACTTCGACCACGCCTCTGCTTTTCGCCGACACGCCTCTCCAGGGAGCAAGTGTAGTGGCGCGAGTTTGCTGCGGGGGTAAATCAGCTTTACGCCGGTGCAATCTAGCAACGAAACATCGGCGGTGTAGAAAGTAAATTGCGCTGGGTGCAAGATAGGGCCCTAGGTCACGCACACGCACACGCACCGATGCACACACAGTCTGCGCAAATATGACGACAAGCCAACGGAGTCAAAGCTCATCCTCTGTGACACATGTTGACGGAACATGCTCGATAAAAAACAAAAGTAGATCTGGAAACTTCCCTGGTGTCGGAACAGAGGGGGGGGGGGGGGGGGGGGGGGGGGGCATCTTAGGGCTTGTCATCAGTCATCATCGGCCAGGGGGAAATCAAACGTGCAGATTGGTGCACAGCGACCGCGGCTGATGGATTGATTCCTCCTGTAATGATCTGGTGAGGCGTAAAGATTAAAGCTCTTTGATGTATATTGATGCGATGTATATTCCCTATATAGCCTGCCTTTAGATACATAGGGATGCATGAGGTGAACATTGGCGTTCAATGGCATCGTGGTTGTCCCGGTAACTCTGGTCCCAGTAAATAGTAAATGGACTGCATTTATACAACGCTTTTCTAACCAGTGGCCACTCAAAGTACTTTCGATATTGCCTAACATTCACCCATTCATGCACACATTCACACACCGACGGCGGTGTCAGCCATGTAGGGCGACAACCAGCTGGTCAGGAGCAGTCAGGGTGACGCGTCTTGCTCAGGGACACCTCGACACTCAGCGAGGAGGAGCTGGGGTATCGAACTAGCAACTTTCCGGTTACCAGCCAACCCGCTCTACCTCCTGAGGCTGTAACTCTGGCCCCCTCCCTCCCTCCCTCCCCCCAGGCGGTATTGGCATTGAATGAGTCTGCAAGCCTCTGACAGACGGCCCGATTTATTGACAGGTGGCTTGATTGATGTGGTAAATTGGCCCCTCATTAAAAAACACAGCCGACACACCCTTGAGGTTGAAGAAAATATAAGTCAATATGAGTCAAAACTTCCCCACAGGAGTAGTAAATGTGCTGTACAAAAAGTTACAAACAGTATACAATATAGTGTTTACAGAGTATGCGGGTATTCCAAGGCCTAATATATGATGTAGGATGTATAATATATTATGTGTACAGAGTATGAATGCGTTTCTTGGCTTCATTCTCTTAAAACGAGATGCAGCCCAAAAAGCTACAACTACAGCACACCAGCAGTGGGAGAGACCAACGACAGATTCACCAGTCCATCTGTCAACGTTGCTTTTACGGTTAGGCTGTCCTGTTTTGTGAGCATATCTGAGAGGAGGAGTCCAACTCCCCAGCCTCCCTGATTCAAAGAGACCGCGTTTCAGAGAGGGGGCGACAGTAGCTCAGGGGGTAGAGCAGGTTGACTGGTACCTGGAAGGTTGCTATTGGACCCCCGGCTCCTCCTAGCTGAGTGTGGAGGTGTCCCTGAGAAAGGCCTCACCCTGACTGCTCCTGAGCAGCTGGCTGTCGCCCTGCGTGGTTGACTCCGCCGTCGGTGTGTGTATGTGTGAATGAAGGGTTGTAAGTCGCTGTGGATAAAAGCAAAATCCCCTAAATGTAATGTAAAGAAGATCCTACCGCTCTGCAGCGGCGCTTTGAGCCGGGCCAACCGTATTGACAGGATAAAACATCCCCCCGCCCTCTGCCGGTGCCCCCCAACCCACCTCTCCCCGTTTGCTTGTTACACTCACAAACCGCATGCAGGCTGAGATGACTCATCCCCCCGGAGGAGAGGGCCGGCGACGATATCCCCCCCCCCCCCCTCCCTCCCAGGACTCCCCTCCGTTTCTCCTTTCCCCCAGCGGTGCCTTCACGCTTACAACGCGCACAGATGCATACACACACACGCACGCACACACACACACACACAGACACTCAGACACACACACACACACACACACACACACAGACACACACACACACACACACACAGACACTCAGACACACACACACAGACACTCACGCACACACGCATCACGCATGCAACCGCCTTCCTTCTCCTCAATACATCCTTTCTCCGATGCTTTAATGTATATATTTTTCTATAATTCTTCTTCGTCTTCGTTTCCTTGAGTCCTATTACGGTCATTCACTTCCTGCGGTGGCACGCGTCATCTCACCTCTGAGCCCTGAGGTACCAAACTCGAAGGGCAGGAGGAATACGCAGCCATGACAACAAAGCACAATATATAGACATTTATACATAGAACTATACGTACACACACAGATAATATTGCAGCTGCAATATTATTTGCAAATCGACGCCCGATGAACTGAGGTATAAAAACAATCAACAACAGTCAGTTTCTTCATTCTTAACTTTTAAAATGAAAAAGATTAAAGTTTAAATGTCTTTTATTTTTCCTCCGGAGAAAATAATAACTACGATAACAATTGCCCTGATGTTCCATGCTTCTTCCCAAAGAACGGATAGTGAAAAAATGTTTTTCACTACTCAGCTCGGGGGCTGCGATTGGACGGTTTGATTGGTGCACATCTGCCACTCAGTGGACTCTGGCCAGAGAACTGCTCCCTATTGGATGAGGAATAACCACCCTAAAACAATCCCATGACAACAGTTAGGCCTAAAAGGAGGATTTACCTTATGAAAACTCCCATTTTGAGTGGATGGTGGAGAGATAAAAACAACAGTGGTCGTACATTCTGGGGGAAATTAATACCTGTTTATAAGTTTAGAACATATTTTCTGGTTATCAGGGCAAATAAACAAAGGAATGCTTAGTAAGGCGTTTGTGCAGGTTTCAACGATTCTCAGTGGAGTAAAAAGCCATAAATTGGTATCGACCTCTATACCATAGTTTGGTTCATAATATAAAGCCTAACCAGGGTAATGAAATAACTCATTTTTTGAAGTTCAAAGAAATTGCTTCATTGGTTTGGAAATAACGGTAAAATAGATAAAGAAAGCTGGGTACGAATCGATAATGCAACTTTAATTTTAGCTACATTTCCTCTTCCTTTGCATTTAAAGGCTGTACAATTGCCAACTGCAAACAAACACACTCTCCATGAATACATAGTACCATGTCTTTAAATACCATTGCATGAATATACACACCATGTTCTGTCTGTTCAGAAGTGAATTTCTATTCAACGTGAATGAACGCAGTAGGCTATTGATGCACAGCACCATCAGCCTCAATCAATGCACCCTCTTTAGCAACTTTGTTTTGAACTGATTTGGGCTTTTTCACACTTAACATGACAGTGATATGGATGAGGAAGTCTGTCGACTTCAGTCGCTCTATGAAAATGTAGGATTTTTTGAGTTTTGCTACTTGAAGGGCTTAGGTTGTCATTCACAGCAGGATGAGTGACACTGAGAATGATCAGAGAAACACTTTGCTACTTTCAAAAATAACAAATATGCCAGGCTTTCTTGCGAGACTTGACCTCAGTGCCAATCCATCAATCACCCGGTGACTTGACAATGTCACATGTGAGAATATATATCTGTCTTTATTCTGATGAACTCAAAATGTGGATCCCCTCCTTAGTAAACAGTGTGCAGACCCAGGCCTCGGCGGTATGATCGGACGCGACAGGGAAGCAAAGCGTGCACAACCGACATTGCCTCCTCCAACTACAAACCACAGCGACATTTATGCAAGTGAATGCAATATTAAAGTGGAAGTAAGAGGGACTGCAGTGGGTAAAGTTACTGATCCTACATGTTAATGTGGCTGTCACACACACACACACACACACACACACACACACACACACACACACACACACACACACACACACACACACACACACACACACACACACGCGCGCGTGCGCACGTGTGAATACCGGAACTTCTGTAAACCCTCATGTGCATGGGTACATATCTGAACATTTGTGTGTGTTTGTTTGTTTGTTCGTGTGTGGGTATGTGTGTCCAAGCACGTGCTTCTGTTGGGGAGAATGTTTCTTTCATAGAATCTTGTGTGTGTTTCACTAGGCGTACGTGTCTGTGTGTACTTTGGTAAGCCAAGCATGTGCCAGACCTATGTACACACACATGCACACACATCCTACACACACCTCTTCTCTACTCCCAGCCTTCCCTCTGCGTCCCCCTTGTTCCTGCTTTAATAACACACATCGACCTGGATGTTCCGATAGAAAGTAATATTTGATTCAGAGAGCATTACTCCCTCTCCACATGTCCCTGATGCCTCTGTTCCTCACCCCCTCCCTCTTCTCGTCCGTTTCCATTATCTCGTCCCAGCGTATGACCCCCCTCCCCCAGCCGAACCGAAAAGACTGTTGTGTGCGTGCGTGCGTGTGTGCGCGTGCGTGTGCGTGTGTGTGTGTGTGTGTGCAGTTGTGCGCGTAAAAAACGGATTGCCGGACCTTTGTATCTTTTCATTCCTAAAATGGCAGATAGTTTTCGTACGGAAAAGCTCCTGAATAGAAGTACCGTGAATCAATTTGCGCATGTGCGTCTGTGTACACACACATTTACAGACCCATGCAAACATACACACTCCCATTAGCTTGAAGTCACTTAACAAAATAAAAAGTCACACACATGTATTCATACATTTACAGACACACACAATACAACACTCGTCGTCACAAAACAATGAAAATCTCCCACACATGCACACAATCACCGACCCGCCACACACAGACACAGCCATTAGCTCTATGTCACTCAACAAATGAAAGCCTGGGTCCTTCTGCATGGATTGGGGTCGTTGTCATTGTGCATCCCATTAGGTAATCCATTTCACTGCTTAATGTGCCTTAGTCAAATTCCTTGGGTTTTGCTTATCTGTGTGTGAATGCTTTGGGAGGGGGGTGATAGGTTGGGGGACTTCTTTGTGTACAAGTGGGTCACAGGGTACATTTCCAGTCTCGTCAATCAGCATGTGCGTATCTGTGACTGTGTGTGTGTGGCTATGAATTCACAGTACAGTACACACACACACACACACACACACACACACACACACACACACACACACACACACACACACACACACACACACACACACACACACACACACACACACACACACAGCTGGGGAGAATTAAACTGCCGGTCCTCCAACGTTTTTTATGAATATATCGGTCCTTGGAACAAAAACGCTGGGAACCCCTGCAATAGAGAAATTGGATTCCTAGTGCAGCCGTGGTTCACCATGCAAGTCTCCCTATAGACCACATACATAGTGTGCATGGAGAACAGGACACTATCAACCTGTTGATGGTTCAGCAAAACATGCACTAGGGCGGTCAAGGGATCATCAAAATTTGAATTTGAAATCTGAAAAAGTAAATAAATGACAAGCTATTTATCGTGAGCATTCTGGGCCAGCGTGAGCCTGCGCTGCATGACGGACAGGATGGACAGAACAAGAGGAAACAAACTCAATAATTAAACAACTGTGTTTGAAAGCTGCAGAGTTCACAACCTAACTGGGACAAAGAGAGATTTGCTATCCGAGCGGGTTGAAAAGGCTGGCAACAGTTTGGATTTTGGCCAGTGGACAGCAACATTGTGGAACCTCGTGGCAAAGTGGTGTGCAAGCTATCAAGCCATTATTATGACATTGTCTCATGTCTAGGAAAGGTATTTTGTTGTCCAATGGTTCACAGCAGAGCTGGCTTGGAGAGTTCAATATCCTTCAACTGAAAAGGAGCTATCTCTCGGAGGGGGATTAAATTAATGATTGGTCATTTATGTTATTTTATTAACTCATTCTAAAGTTATTGCCTAGGTATGGTGATATTCATATCGGTTTAATCAAACCATTTGATAGTATTACCGATAACAACTCCACAAAGGTTCCTTTCGCACAATACTCATTATCAAATCGCTCTCTTATGGTAATTGCGCAATCATAGATATTCAAATCGGGTTTGAACCTATTTGACAGCCATAACCTGCACACGCAACTTGAGAAAGTTTCAAGTGCAGGTGAGAAACTCAAACTGCATACAGTTTTGCTTGCTCACTCATTGGTGAATATATGAGGAGTAGTGTACTTGATGAATGAAGATTACATAAAGATACGTTTTACAAAGTCATCATCCAACTGCACCAATATCTCAAAACTTTTTCTTTTGCAAAGGAAAAAAGGAAATTCCCTTACAGAGTCTAACCAGGAATGTAAACTTTAGAGAAAATAGGGTTTAACAATTGTGTGTAGTTAGAAGAAAAAGTGCCAGTGAGTGATGTAAAGCTACAAAAACAAACTACTGATAGGTGTTTTCAAGAAGTAGGTGTCCATCAATGTGGCGGAGAAACAACTGGCTAGACATTTTTGCAACTGCCGCTGGCGCAAGCGCTAGCTCAGCATCTCCAAGGTTATTGGTGGCTTATTAAAAAGTTAATGGAGGAATTTGTGTTTTCTCAATCCTTTCATGTGTGTGTGTGCGCCCGCGCATTGAAAGACAAGGAAAACATTTCCATAACTGTGTATGTTAGCTCAATAAAGCTTCATTAACATTAATGTTACGGAGATCGAGGCAGCCTTAAAGTCTCTCAGGAGAGGAGAATGTCCAACTCGTATAATGTTCCCCACGCCCAAAGCCCAGCATGAGGTATTGGATTGGAGGAATCGTAAAAAAGAAAGTGTTGTTTCAGCAACTCCTCATTAAATAGATCCATGGACGAGGAAACCACAAGGCCTTATTCAGGAAGAGTTGTGCTCCTGAGTTGTCCTTCTTGTTGGCAATAATATCTTAATGAAACAAGCCAAAGCGACAGTTTGATTGGTGTAACAAATAAAAAGCCATTAAAACTATCGCTAGTTCAAAAGATGTTCAGCGAGACCAGAAGGGGTTCCTAGGTAAGGGGTTCCTAGTCAAGGGGTTCCTAGGTAAGGGGTTCCTAGTTAAGGGGTTCCTAGGTAAGGGGTTCCTAGTTAAGGGGTTCCTACCTAAGGGGTTCCTAGGTAAGGGGTTCCTAGGTAAGGGGTTCCTAGGTAAGGGGTTCCTAGTTAAGGGGTTCCTACCTAAGGGGTTCCTAGGTAAGGGGTTCCTAGGTAAGGGGTTCCTAGGTAAGGGGTTCCTAGTTAAGGGGTTCCTACCTAAGGGGTTCCTAGGTAAGGGGTTCCTAGTTAAGGGGTTCCTAGGTAAGGGGTTCCTAGGTAAGGGGTTCCCAGGTATGGGGTTCCTAGTTAAGGGGTTCCTAGGTAAGGGGTTCCTAGGTAAGGGGTTCCTAGGTAAGGGGTTCCCAGGTATGGGGTTCCTAGTTAAGGGGTTCCTAGTCAAGGGGTTCCCAGGTAAGGGGTTCCTAGGTAAGGGGTTCCTAGGTAAGGGGTTCCTAGGTAAGGGGTTCCTACCTAAGGGGTTCCTACCTAAGGGGTTCCTAGGTAAGGGGTTCCTACCTAAGGGGTTCCCAGGTAAGGGGTTCCTACCTAAGGGGTTCCTACCTAAGGGGTTCCCAGGTAAGGGGTTCCTACCTAAGGGGTTCCTACCTAAGGGGTTCCTACCTAAGGGGTTCCCAGGTAAGGGGTTCCTACCTAAGGGGTTCCTACCTAAGGGGTTCCTACCTAAGGGGTTCCTAGGTAAGGGGTCCCACGTGATCAGGGGAGTTTCCCTGCACGCTACTCTGTCCATATATCTTTCTCAGTCTGAAGAAGACGACGACATTGGGAGTCAAGGTCACGTCTAATCAAGGACCCTCTGCAGCGAGACCAGGAGAGACATGCGTGTCTTCATTGTGGATTCCGGCCGTGACGCATCGATAGAATTACGACAGCGTGATCAAATCATTCACAAAACTAAAGCGGAAGAGAAAGAAAACCTGGAGAAGCGTGTGGCCACGTCCCTCGGCTCTCACCACGGCTCGTTATGTAGGTCGTGTACCTGGGAGAGGAAACGACGTCCAAGTCAATTTCATTTCAGAGATTCAGAGGCCATGACCAATTCCCTCGTTGGCCTCGGATTCCCTGTAATTACACCCCTGTTTAATTAGTCTGGGAAGAGGAGGGGAGGGGGAGAGCCCGCTTTGAACGGCTCTCACCCAGTAGAGAGAGAGAGAGAGAGAGAGAGAGAGAGAGAGAGAGAGAGAGAGAGAGAGAGAAATGAGTGGGACAAATGCAGCGATAAAGCATGAGTAAGGGAAATATACCACAGGGATAAACTACAGTGAGATAAAGCAGAAACCAGAAAGAGACTTGGAAGAAAGTTTGAGTAAAAAGAAAACACCAAGTGAGATAGAAAAATTGAGGAAAGAATAAAAGCAACGGCGAGGAAGAGAAACACCAAGAAAGCGGAAGGAAAGAAAACAGAAATAAGTCCAAAATCCAGACCTCAACTTTTCATAGCTCCGCCAGTGACCCGAAGACAACCGGGACAGGATGCAGAATGTCACCGACCCCGCCCGCCGCTGACTCACTCCCTCCCTCCTCCTCTTCGGCCTCCTTCTCCTTCAACTCCGTCACTCCTTGCACCGGTCGTCTGTGAGGCCTGAGAGGTTTTCTCCACCTTCAATAAAGCACACAGGGTCCCTCTGTGCCCACTGCGGGGGAAGGACCAGCGATGGATTAAGGAGGAGAGGGAAGACCTCAGTGCTGTGTCAGCATCCACCCCCCCCCAGAGGATAATGAGCCTAAACAAAAAGGGAGGGATAATTCAGCAGCTAATGGGGGGGGGGGGGGGGGGGGGGGGGGAGGGGGGGGTAGGCGACGGATAAGAGATGGCCGTGTGTGTGGAGGTGAACTGTATCGAGGGGATGGGGACAGCTTGTGAAGAGGTTTAATGATCGTTTTAACCATCTTAATGAGTTTAGTTTTTTTGTTATCGCATGCCAACCGAGCTAAACAGAGTTCTGCTGCTACACTCGACTGTGGTGTGTAAGTCGACCCGGCTGCTATCAGGGGTGTATATCATTATATTGTGTGTATCATGTTTACACAATGTATTTGTTTGCATCATTTTTTGTACCAAAAATGTATACCATCATGAACCAAACACCCAGCAGCTGTGTTTATGTTAATTAGTTACTAGTAGGCCTAAGTGTCAACACAATTCTGAATTTGTATTATACTCTGGTTCACATTGTTATTGTAGTTTTGCAGGTGCATCGTTTATTTCATTGTATTCAGTTGACAGTATCCAAAGCAAGTAGCAGCACTGAAGAGCGAACAACTCATTTAGAGCAGAACCGACTCCCGTAAAGTCCATTCACACACCACAGGAGTTTACCAGCTGGAAGGAACACAAAGAGTAGGAATGACAGCGTCAAGATGGGGTAGTAACACACTGGAGTACTAACACACTGGGGTAGTAAGTAACACACTGGGGTAATGAAACACTGGGGTAGTATGACACTGGGTTAGTAACACATTGGAGTACTAATACGCTTGGATATTAAGTAACACTCTGGGGTAGTAAGTAACACACTGGGGAAATAACACACTGGGGTAGTAACACACTGGTGAGTAACACACTGGTGAGCAGTAACACACTGGGAAAGTGACACACTGGGGGTAGTATCCATCTGGGGTAGTACAAACTGGGTTGAGTAACACTCTGGGGTAGTAAGTAACACACTGGGGTACTAACACACTGGGGTAGTAAGTAACACACTGGGCTAGTAACACACTGGGGTATTAATATACTGGGGCAGTTACACACTGGGGTACTACAGACTGAGGTACTACACACTGAGGTAGTACCACACTGAGGTAGTACCACACTGAGGTAGTACCACAGAGTGACTTGTGGCGTAGCACAGAGAGGGGCGGCCTGGTTGACGCTGCCACGAACCGGAGAGTCACGATGACTAAATGTGACGCACAACAAGACACCAGAGCTCAGCACCACATGCTGATTTGCAACCTGGTTAGGGAGCTGTACGAATGAAGTCCATTTACCATTCAGCACCAACCAAGGGGCTGTCACAGAGAACCCATATGGGGATGCCAGTTCCCTGCGCAGACCTGTAGCTACAGTCACGTCTTCAAACACAGCAACGTGTTAGTGGGTCGGTATCAGCCATACAGTGCATACATTAAGTTAGGTTTCAAACGCACAATCACAATACTTTTTGGATAAATGAACGCAACATGTCATGTAGAGTATATAGGAAGCATGCCACGCACACACAGTACACTTTATATTATGCATCTCAAGTCGCTTATCCAACTCAGACAACCACTTGCCACACACACCTTCACACATACTGTGGTGTGATGCTATTAGTGTCATAGAGGCTTAACCGTCTCTCTGACACGGAAATCCACATCAACTGCTGAACAGACAGAGCTCCACACACTGACACACATACACCATAGTGTTGTTTTTTTTACAACCATATGGCTTGTAAAAAAGATTTTAAAAAAAATCCTAGAAGCGGGAATATACATCAACCGTTGGCAAGACCGAGCTCCACACTCCCACACAACCCATGTCGAGGAGTATTGAGAGGATCAGATAATAATGGAATGAGGGGGATTATGATGAATGGGTTGCATTCTTTAATGTATTCATGTATTGGCAATGTTCGTTTTTTCAGATTGTTTCCCTGTTCAATAACTCAAACTAGGCTGTCAATCTGTCAGAGAAAGTTGGTATCGAAAACCGTACCACACTGCAATTAAACATTGGCTTGTAGACATATAACAGATTATAATATAATTTTAGGTCTGTGGATGTAGTTCAGCCCTATGGAAGTAATGAGAGGACTTTGTGGGAGGAGCATCAATCAATAGGCAGCTACCTCGGCCATGTCCTTAAACATATACAGTGACTATGGTGACCATACCGATGGTGAATGGTTGACACATTCGCTGGTAAGAGCTGTCAAAAAAACGACCTTGGATCAATTCAAATGAATGTTGCTTTTTGGCAAAACCAAAAAAAAAACACTGGCACCTTACGCAACATAGGCCAGTACAGGCCACCATATTGTAGGAGAGGGAGGGGCTGAGGGGCCTCATGCAGTGGGGTCAAATCTGAAACCCCAACACTAGTTGCTAGTACATTTTTTAATTTAATGTACATTTTTAAACATCTAAATGTAAATATAAATAATATAAAATAAAATATATATATGAAAATGAACACCACCAAAGGCGGAAGCCCTGTTCACACCAAAGCCAAGCGATTTTTTCGACTCACGTTACCCACTAATATTCACCCTTCTTTAGAGGGGCTCACCTCTTGTGAAAGAAAAATAGTTAATTTCCGCCATACTTGTTTTTCAATCAGGATTTTTCAAATTCACGCAGAAGTTCAAATAGTTCACCTTGAGTTGCAGGAGACTGTGGCAACAATAGAAGGTAGAGCGGGTTGACAGGTAACCAAAAGGTTGCTAGTTCAATCCCCAGAGTGTCGAGGTGTCCCTAAGTGAGACGCCCAACCCTGACTGCTCCTGACTAGCTGGCTGTCGCCCTGTGTGGTTGACTTCACCGTTGGTGTGCGAATGTGCAAATTAATGGTTGTGTCACTGTGGATAAAAGCGTCTGCAAAACCCTAAATGTAAATGCATAGAATAATGCAAAATGTGTGTAATTTTCATGTTTTGCGCTGTGACATTCACATGGCGCCACCACCAATGCATGGCGAAAGATGTGTGTCTATTTGTGTCTTTGCATTGACTTTGTATGTTCTCGACCCACGCCAAAATGTAGTTTTGCTTGCAATCACAAAGTCGTAGTTTGATCATAAAAAGTCATGTTTTCTAATCAACACAGGTGACACACACTTCAATTGCGACACAGGAAAGACTACAAGTGAAGTAGTGGCATTAAATAGATTCAATCTGGTGTGCGCATAATTCTCTAGTTTCATGTTCATCTTTCGAGAGAGAATGTTACTAGTGTTTACAACTATCTGAACCAGATTTAAATAACATTGAATAATTAAATAAATGCATACCAATATTGAAAGAATAGGCCAATAGCAACAGAAAATGTCCTCATTTCTACCAGTTCATCACACTGATAATCTCACATAATACAAAGAACATGCGGCTTATGTCAGCAGGGGAGAGCAAAGTCAAGTTTATACGGGAGCAAAGGAGTGTGGGAATGTTTTCCGGTCACCGTGGCGATCCCAAACGAAAGTCAATACTTAGACCAACTCCATCTTCTGCTTTGTCTTACTCATACACGCACACACACGTGTAAATAAAAACACACATACATACACACACACGCACACACATGCAATTGCATGCGTATGGACCGACACACACTTTCGCACACGCATAAACACACGCCATTTTCATAAACACATGCACCCGACGCATCCACCTTTGATATGGTAACAGAATCAGGTGTGAGAGAGAGTGAGACAGCCAGAGAGTGAAGCAGACAGAGAGCACGAGAGAGGGGGGACCGAAGAGGCAGATCAATAAAAGTAATTGTGTTCAATGATGGACAAGACTGCCCGCCTCCCAATCAAAGCCAGCACCATACGGGATGTCCTCCCTCCACCGCCTGCCCCTGCAAGCACACTTAGGGAGGGGTTTATACACACACACACACACACACACACACACACACACACACACACACACACACACACACACACACACAAGTGCCTTCAGTGAATAGAGATGATGGTGATAAGAGGAGGAGAGAGTGACTGATGCTCGGCTGGTGTTAATAAAAAGAGGAGACCAGACGGTGATTCATTCTTTTTGCGTTACTCTTTACAAACACAAAAGAAAAGGGCTGAAAACACACACACACACACACACACACACACACACACACACACACACACACACACACACACACACACACACACACACACACACACACACACACACACACACACACACACACATAGCATGCAGGGCCAGGCTTTGCAGCGGCGGCTAGCTTGATGACAGCCTCAAACTGAAAGGATCCCAAGTTAACAAAAGACGACGGAAAATAGCTTATATCCAAAACAGCCGTGGAGGGGAGGGAGGAGCAGGCTAGGAGGGAGTTGGGGGGAGGAGGGCTTGAGGTGGTGGGGAGGTGGTACTGCTGTCAGCAGGACATTAGCTCACAGGGGACTCCCAAGGTGTGCATTTTTCCCTCTCCTTGTAGGGAGATAAATATTTATGAGGGCCGCATTTCAACTTGGGCCAAAAAGTTTAAATAAATAAATAAATAAAAGCCTGTTTGAGGATTCATGTGAAGTCTGTCGCCGGGAGGATAAAGAGTGCTCTTTGGTTTGATTTAACAGTTTGTCTAAGTGGTTAGCTCTATGCTAATAAGACAAACAATACTGTTTAATTTAATGACACTTTGCAAAGTTACATATATCGACAGACAGACAGACAGACAGACCGACCGTAATACATAAATACATCTATATAGATCTATACACACATTGATATGACCCTTTTTTGATTGCTATATTGGTGTGAAGCGGAGTAAAGAGGGTCAGGTTACTGGCTGGTTGCCCTGCGTTGGCCATAACAAACTAAGATATATATACACAGTATATACATCTACACATTATATATATGTACATTCTTGTGGCTATCACAACGATATTCATTATATAATATTCTTGGTAATGAATAACACAAAATTTAATAAGTGGTATCCACCAGCGTTTGAATAAGAAACTGTTCTTTGTTGAAAATGGAAAGGGTGAGGTTAAGGTGACAATGATTGTTACTGCAGAAGTTCAAATTAAGATCAGACACAAGGTAGAAAACAAAGTACACCAGCAGGAGTGGTGATCTGGCTGGGGTGGGGGGTTAGGAAGACCCCCTTTAAAAAAATAAGGGTGTTGTATGAATGAAAATGCTGGAGACAATCTCCCTTCCTATCACTCCACCTCCATCCCTCTACCCACTACACACTCTCCCCTCTGTCTCCTTCTCACTCCCTCGTCCCAAGAAACCTTTGAGCACACCAGACTAGGATGGAACAAAAATGGATGGACAACCTCCCCTACATTCAATCAAACACCAAGGGCACCACGCACTAACATGGTGTGTGTGTGAAACCAAACTAGCTAATCATCAACTGCCATGTTATTCTGTAGTGGTATGAGTGTTGAAACGGGGACACACATGTAGGACACCAAAAGGATGACAAAATAAATCTGAATTCTTTAATTACCAACGGCAACTTCCGGCACTGGCAGGCATACACACTCTCACACACACTCTCACACAAACTCACCTTTGGAGCCAATGCTACTAGTTATACACTAGTGTGTGTGAACACATGGCATGTCCTGCTTTCAGCTCCAGTTTCGCGCTGACAGAAGAGACCGCCGCAGGGCTATTGAGTAGCAGCCTGGCCTCGTTGACGCAACACACACACACACACACACACACACACACACACACACACACACACACACACACACACACACACACACACACACACACACACACACACACACACACACACACACACACACACACACACACGTCTGAGTTTGCACTGGCCTATTTACATGGTAGATTGGGTCAGAGTCGTCTTCCTGTGGGGAAGGAACCCTCCGGCAGGTACAGTGTGGTTGGTCAAGATAGGCTGAGTGACAGGATCAACAGCCAACACGCTGAATGTAGTTTTATTTAGAGCGGTGCTTTGACTTGAACTTGAACCAATGCACTTTAACTCACAGCAGAACATAGACAGGAGCTGCAGGGCCTGGGATCATACGCTCATATTCTTCCTTTAACTGTTGTAAACAAATGTAGTTAAGATGTCTTGAATGAAATAACCACGTTGATTGCCTTTCTGCTCTTCCTGTATCCCTATAGCTTGGTGTAGTGTAAAACAAAGAGAAAAACCTCAAAGCTTTACATTTAAAGGAGACCTGAAAGCTCCATTTAAAGGAGAGCTTAAAGCATTACATTTAAAGGAGACCTTAAAGCATTCCATTTAAGGGCAGGGTTCAACGGACTTGGCTCTTCATCGAAACAGGATTTGCGTGTGATCAACATTATTGATAGTTTGAATGATTATTCCCGCCTGCTTGAACTCCATGACACACTCAATAATAAACAATAGTTTTAGGCAAACAAGTTGACAAAAGGGAACTTGAATATCTAATTAAATTTCCTTGTTGTGTTTTCTTCAAAGTGCCGGCCATCTGTGCTCTCTGTGCAGCGGGTTGAGACTAGCTGAGCGCATATGGACGGGGGTCACACAACTGGGAAGTCACGCAGCAAAACTCCACCGCCTCGTAATCATCTTTAATAGCCATCAACAGATTGCAGCTGTCGCTAGGTGTGTGTGTATTTGTGTGTGTGTGCGTGTGCGTGTGCGTGTGTCACACTCTGTATTAATGGGAAATGATGCCATTACTGTTTGTGCCTGAAACATATGCCCCCTCATTCAGATAACGAAAAAGTGAATCACTTCCAAATATATATATAATATAATGCTGGGGACTCTACCCTGGGGTCAAAAACAAAAGACAACAAAACATTTTCAATGTTTTAGATTAGGACCCCAGGCATAGTTTCTGAGCCTTACGTTCAGAGGAAAATAACACGTAAATGGGTTAGTAAATGGACTGCATTTACACAGCGCTTTTCTAACCCGTGGCCACTCAAAGCGCGTTACAATATTGGCTAACATTCACCAATTCATGCACATGTTCACACACCAAAGGTGGTGTCAGTAATGCAGGGCGACAGCCAGCTCGTGAGGTGTCTTGTTCAGGGACACCTTGACACTTGAACTAGCAGCCGGTTTCCAGCCAACCCACTCTAGCTCCTGAGCCAAATGCCGCCAAGTAAATTGGTTACACTTTACATAAATTAACCATTAAACATTATATATATATATATATATATATATATATATATATATAGCATTAGCATTGTGGTTATAGTTTTACACTAACACTATTAAATAATGTAGACATCAATACCTTAGTAAACATGAACACCCATACCTTGGAAAACATGTGCGCACCATTCGGAAAATGATTCCTACACCACTACACCATTTAACTCTTAATCTGTGCTTGTTACTGCATTAACTTTGAAGTATTGTTAATTCATGGTTAATCAAAATACCCTCATGTATAGTGTTACCACTAAGTTTCATCATAGGAGGCAAAAGTGGACCAGAATTAAACGATTTATAGAGAAAGATTCCCTTGAGTCGGGGATGGGTCCATTTTATTCTAACCAACCTTCTCCTTCTGGTATTATGAATGCAGTAAATAGCCTCAGCAGTAAGGTAGCGTAGTGGTGAAACCATAGTAGGCCTACATTTGAATCAAATAACAGCAATTATTTCACAAAGTGTGTTCATGTTACATGACTTGAGGAGCCCCTTCTTAAGGGAACTACTTAATTGGTGTTTAGGTGATGCAATATGAAGTCAGCAGGGGGGAATTGAGGAATCACATTTAAAAATAAAAGCCAAATAGAACGTTTTATATTACACCGATATCTACCTCACTATAGAAACACAATAGTATTAGTAGTAGTATATCTAATTATAAGCTGCCAAAGAACTTTTTGACATTCTTCAAATTATAAGTCCCTGGCTGTCACCATTCTCAACAACAGTGTCACGTACACTGTCCTAGAGCACCCTCTGTTGGTAATAAGGTATATTACATGCCAATTCAAACTACCATTATCTCACATCTGATGATGTAAACAAAATAATGGAATTACTTTGACCATGCAAGAGGAAAACACAGCATATAATTTTAAATGTAGTGATTTATTTCATGCTACCGCTGTACCATTCAGGATTAAAAAATATCAAACACAGCGCACCCCTCCGTCACAGCATTACAGAAAAACGTTTGTGATACAGAAAAGAAAAACTATGTTCATACTCAATTCGAATAAGGAAGAACAGAATTCATAAAACGGATAGAAATATAGTACACAAGAAACTGGAGCGATTCAATACAATGTGAGCATAATTTCAACACACATTTTCAAAGTAGCAGTACTATTGGAAAAGTCAGTATAGGCCTCTTGTTCTCAGACAGATTCAGATCTTTACATTAAGGAAGCTGATTCAGTAGCAGGGTTTTGATTCAGTAGACAATTTCCTGATATACATTCATTGTATTTCTTGTCACTTTTGAAAGATATCTTAAAACAATCTTCAGTAGTTTGAGCAAACAGCAAAGATCACAACAATCACCAATCAAGATTGGCTTTCATAACGATATGATTTGTAAATAATATCAATAACTATGATAATAAAAATGAGTGTTTAATTGTAGCACTTTTTCAATGCCTTTGGGGTTGTAAACCCAGTATTTCTCAGTTTTTCTTTCCTTGCATGAGTCTATCAATCCAATGAGGCAATAGACTTTTGCATATTTAGAAATCAAGGACAAACAAATTGTTAGCTTAACCCATGAATACATAGATTGTGGTAGTGTTTCATGTTTACAATGTCTGAAGCAAGTGGAGCTGTCTATTAGCATCAGAGGAGGGACATCTCTCTCTCTCCCTCTATATATATATTTATATTATATATATATTTATTTATTTTATACATAGTTTGTGTATATATAAGCTAAACGGCGCGAAATGTTTTCTCATCAGCGATCCAACTAGGCTGTGGTGCATCCATATTTAAAAAGTGCTGAAGACACACTCTCACATTTCAAATTCTGTCCAGCTAAAACAACTTGCTTTGGAAATGTTTTTTTTGCATTTTTTTTTACACGCACGCACGCACGCACGCACGCACGCACGCACGCACACGCACACACACACACAAAGTGCCAGTAGCCTTCCGAGATAACGTCGACCACCTGATTAAAAATTCTCAGTAATAAAACACGCACACGCTTTTAAAAACCATCATTTTGAAAAAGTACCGACATTACATAAGCAGTCCGATCCAGCCACTGGTCAGCCGAACTCATCGTAGCGCACCCAGGAGAAATACAACCTGGTTACAAGCTAGCTTACACCCAGCATGGTTGCAACTAAACGCACTAAAACACAGTAGCCAACGGTCCATTCAGCCAGTTACAATAAGTGGATCAACATAAGCCAACAACATCCTTTTTTATGTGTGTGTATGTGTCGGTGTGTATCGGTCAACATCGCTGACTTAGAAAGGGGGTTCTCAACGCTATCGAGCAAGGCAGCAACGACACTCTACCACTGGATAGAACGGTAATAGGCTGGTCAAGAGAGCGACTAGCAGATCAAGACGAAAGCCAAATAATGACAGAGGAAAAGCTTAGGCCAATTTGAGGTGACAAAAGGAGCGCGAGAGAGCGGGAAAGAGGGAGGGGGTAAAGGAAGGGACACAGAGATAAGATGACGACTGGAAGGGAAGAGAGGACAGAACGAGAGAAGGAGTACAAGACATAACGAGCAGACAGAAAAGACACAGAACGACAAGCAGGTGGGGGTGAAGAGAGCAGGGGGAGGGTAAGAAAGAGCGGGATGAGGGGGAGACACTGAAGATGGTCGCCCCCTAGAGGCACACGACGGCCTCCAAACTCTCTCTCTTGTTGCTCTCTCCCAATCCGCTCCGTCCATCGCCCGCCCAGCTACCCTTCACTCCCTCCCTCCCTCCCTCACTCCCTCCCTCCCTCCCTCCGACTCACATCTGGGGAGACGAGATTGCAACCAGAGCCCAAAAGTCCCTCACCACGGGGGGGGTGATATTTCGTGTGAGGCGTCTGTCCGTGTCGCACCCCGCTGTGGGTTTCCCTACACACACACTGACACACACACACAAACGTTACACACGCCACACACCAGCCTGTAAGAAAGCCCAACCGGGCCGACGAGATATAGCGCAATTATCAGCAGGACTGATCTCCCCCTGCAATTACACGTGAAACTAGGCCAAAAAAATAAGAATTAGTAAGGTAAGAAAATGAAACACAAAAAATAGAATACCTCAAGAGCAAGTGCGTTTTCTTTACTGCGCACGAGTCTGAATTCACGAGTGACTGAATATTTCTACACTGAAACACTCGGGCAGCCACTCCTACCAGCAGGCATGGGGCCCTAGCTATGTGGAGTCCCTAACCCCTCGCTCTCTCCCTCTCCCTCTCCCCGGGCTACGGGATGGGATTGCGACCGGGGGTCGACTGAGCTGGACGGAGGGCAGAGGCGGTTAAGACTTTAAGACTCTGGGGAGCAGTGGAGTTCTTCTCCTTCCCCTGACGTCGCTCTTTGGTGCGCTCCGCTGTACGATGCAATGAGGACACAACGGAGAGGAGGGGGGGGGCCGAGGAGATAAAAAGAGACAAACGGGTCAGGGGGGAAATCACGGCCGAGGCGATAGGACACGTGGCGTCACTCACACCAGGGGACGGCGACGTGAGATATACCTGAGAAAGAAAAGGAAAGCAAAAAGGGAGGACGAGGGGAAGAGGGAGAATGGGAGAGTGGGACTAGAGGGGGGCAGAAAGAGAGCAGCCTTTGTTGGCCTGTTTAAGTCAAATAATTAGCCAACGTTACAAAGGGTTGCATCAGCCACACCTCCGTTTAGCCTGGCTTCTCTCCAACTTTCTTCTTTACATTCACAATCTTCTATCGAGTGGGTCCAAATAAAATAAAATACAAAGGATATTCAGACACTTTGCGTCGTCCATCGCCCTTTTCGTCTTGAGAACAGTTCATCAAAACCCAGACAACAAACACACACACAAACACACACACACACACACACAACGTTTCTTCTCCATCGTTTCCCATTACCCCTGCTGGCACCCCGGTCTCAAAGCACCATCTGAAAGGTCTCGTTAAGGCCGGCTTGTTACCGTGGTCGGATCGACGCCGTCTCGGTGGCGGGGTGCTCTAAATTGGGTGTCTGGGGCGGAGAGATGTGCTCCGTGGGGAGCGGGGTTTGGTACGTCTTCTCCTTTGTTATTTCTTTAAAGGGTGCACTCGGAGGACACACACACACACCAACGCTTTTGGTTTAAAAAAAGAAGAATTCTGGCAAGCAGCAGTGTTTGGTCGCGTCAGCAGAGTTCGCTATGAGCATCGCTCATCGTCGGCCGGAGTTGACGAGCTGATGGCGATCACGCGGGTTGGGACGGAAGAGTCGTCGGCCCGCGCTCCGAGAGAGATGCGCGGGGAAGAGCGCGGGGGGGGGGGGGGGGGGGGGGGGGTGTTGCAGTGTGAGCTTTGAGCGGACGGCCGTGGCGGGACAGTCGTGCGGCGGCGGGACTCGTCCGCGCGCGGGGGGGGGGGGGGGGGAGGGGGTGCCTCAGTAGAACTTGTCGTCGATGCGGAAGTGCGGCCGCGTCACGTCGTCGGGGTTGAGGAACACCGAGATGGACTTGCCCGGGTTCTCCGTCACCAGCTGCTGCAGCCGCTGGGCCAGCTTGTCCTCGCACGGCGAGATGATGCCGTTGGCGGGGCCGTGGCCCGGCGACCCCGCCTGCCCGTTGGCGCCGCCGCCGCCGCCCGCCAGCGCCTCCTTCTTCAGCTGCCCCGCCTGCCGCGCCTGGTCCAGGGCGGCGCGCAGGTGCTCGGCCGGGTCCGAGCGCACGTGGCCCAGCTTGCGGGCGAGCAGCAGGGCCTGGCCGTCCGACAGGTGCTCCAGCATGTTGCACTGCGGCAGGAAGTAGTTGGGGCAGTTCTTGCCCAGGATGCAGTGGGCCAGGTCGTCCAGGAGGCCGAGCAGCAGGCGCCCGGGCGTGTCCGTCTCGGGGGAGGACAGGTAGGAGGCGGGCAGGCGGTCGCAGGCCCAGAAGAGGAGCGTGCGCAGGTGGTAGGGGCTGAGGCCCGTGCGGGGCCGCGACAGCAGGCGGGACAGCACGGCCTTGGCCGCCTGGAAGGCCTGCGCCATGGGGAAGGGGATGCACTTCTTCAGCTGCACCTGGAGGAGGGGGACGGGGAGAGAGACAGAGAGAGAGA
Organism: Gadus morhua; assembly: GCF_902167405.1. Classification (NCBI taxonomy): domain Eukaryota; kingdom Metazoa; phylum Chordata; class Actinopteri; order Gadiformes; family Gadidae; genus Gadus; species Gadus morhua. Next base: position 8,231,187 of record NC_044064.1, read on the forward strand.
GAGACAGGGAGGGAGAGGGGTGGGAGACACAGAGAGAGAGACAGGGAGGGAGAGGGGTGGGAGACAGAGAGAGAGAGACAGGGAGGGAGACAGAGAGAGAGACAGACAGAGACAGAGAGAGAGAGAGAGGGGTGGGAGACAGAGAGAGAGACAGACAGAGACAGAGAGAGAGAGAGAGGGGTGGGAGACAGAGAGAGAGAGAGAGAGAGAGAGAGAGAGAGAGAGAGAGAGAGAGAGAGAGAGAGAGAGAGAGAGAGAGAGAGAGAGAGAGAGAGAGAGAGAGAGAGAGAGAGAGAGAGAGAGAGAGAGAGAGAGAGAGAGAGAGAGAGAGAGAGAGAGAGAGAGGGAGAGGGGTGGGAGACAGAGAGAGACGGAGGGAGAGGGGGGGGAGACAGAGAGACAGGGAGGGAGAGGGGGGGGAGACAGAGAGACAGGGAGGGAGAGGGGGGAGAGAGAGAAAGACACGACAATGGGAAGGAGAGAGGTCCAAGAGCATGTAAAATAATGTGAAACACAGTATTACACCAGATATAAAAAAAAACAGCTGAAAAGCTGATGAATAAATGACCGTAAATGAATTAAAACCCAAGAAATAAACGACAACAAAGGAATACAAATCAATTAAAATGAAAGAATAAAACCAATTCAATATTACATAAAAATAAATAAATAATGAAATTTACTTCATTATTTATTTATTTCAAAATGTCCAGATGCAATTGAGCGTCGCGGGCGGTACCTCGCTGCGGGAGAAGGCCAGCCTCCACTCCCGGTCGGGCCTCCCGGCCAGCGGCGAGCAGCAGGGCAGCAGGTAGAAGCCCGAGATGGCCTCCTCCTCCGTGATCTTGCCGTCCCAGAAGTGGTTTGCCGTCAGCCAGCCCTGGGCCACGGCGGGCCAGCCCCGGAACGACACCACAGGCACCAGGTCGTACAGCACCCGGCTGGAGCCCGCCTGGGGGGGAGAGGGGGGGAGAGGGGGGAGAGGGGGGGGAGATCAGGTAGGTGGGGGAACAGAATCCATCTCAATGGGATCCTTTTACTGAAGTACTGCTCTGCTCGATTTGAATGCTTCATATTAATGAAGTGATGACATTTACATTTAGTGCACTTAGCAGAAGCTTTTAGCCAAAGCGACGACCGGACATTAAGTACATTTGTCAGGAGAAGAGAAACAACATTATATCGCTGTCGGTACAGTAAGGATGTTCCTAGAACCAAGTGGCAAGCACTATCAACTGCTAGGTTCACTTATTCCCCGTATACAACAAAGATAGCGCAGATAAGACGCTACACAATGCCATCTATTTTTTTTTTTTTTTTATATATTAATGCTTCTGAAGGGGTATCAGCCAATCAGTGTTCACTCCCTGAGGGATGTAACATAACAGCCAATCAGCGTACACTCCCAGAGTGAATCGCAGCAGGAGGAGAAAGTGATTGTTTCCGTTTGCGGACTCCGGGAGCTCTATATCTAAATAATATAATATAATATATAGGTATCTATATAATATGATAAATAATATCACGGCCAACAGCTGTTTGCGCCTCCGGATGATATTATGAATTAAAGACTGCGTGGGGAAGTACCTGAGAGGTCTCGGACGTCTCTGGTACTTCCACAACAAGTAAAGACTCGTATTGGGGGTTAACCCGGCCATGGTTGGGAAATAATTGGGGGAAAGAAACTTTGGCTTGGACTCTCTGAAGTCCAGATTGAAGCGTGACTTCAGATTGATGTGGAAGGACCAGAGACGTCGGAGAACCCAACGCAGTCTTTGAGATTCACAATATCATCGGGAGGTGCACACATCTTTTGGCCGTGATATTATAGATTATATTATAGATGTTTAGATTATATTATTTAGATGAAAATGCTAAAAAAATATATATCCTTCCGAAACAGAAATAAAGAAAAGACTGAGTCGTTGCTTACAGATTATGGATTAGTGTTGCATGATATTAGACGCTGAAGGCGTCACTCCTTGTATTCCATCTGAAACATCCAAACACTTTGTTCCTGCCATCGTTCTTTTCCGGGGACAAATCCATTCCATTGGATTATTTCTGTTTCGGTATCCCGTTTGTCTGGTGCTTAGAAAGCAGTCAGTTGAGGTGATTCGGGCATCTGACCCAGGATTAGGGTGGGAGACGATACCTCAACACTGGCCTGGGAACGCCTCGGGATCCCCCCCCCCCGTCAGCTGGACAATGTGGCCCCCGGGAAAAGAGAAGTCTGGGGCCCCCTGCTGGAGCTGCTGCTGCCCCGCGACCCCCACCCCGGATAAGCGCTTGAAGAGGAGGTGAGAGGTGAGAGCGCCCACCTGGAGGATGATGGTGGTGAGGGGCCCGTTGCGCTCCAGCCTCTCCGGGACGGGGATGCCCCTCTTGGGGTTGCGCCGCAGCTCCTCCACCGCCTGGCTCACCACGGCCCAGAACCAGTCCGTCACCAGCGCCGGGGAGAAGTAGCAGCCGTCCAGAGACTGGGGGGAGCCGGGCGAGGAGGCGGAGCCTCTGCCTGCAGATCCAGAGGGAGGAGTCACGGGGGTGGGCGTGGCCGACCGGAGACTTCCGTCAAACAGTTAGCACTTGAGAGATGCTGAGCTTTGAATTGGAATTTTTGGCGTAGAGCAAGCATGGAGCACGACTGGGAATAAACAAATAAAGGTCTCTTCTAGGGGTGGAAATCACAGGGTACTTCATGATACGATACGCGATGCACAGCCCGCGATACTGTTATTTTCGCGATACGGCGATTGCGCAAAAAGATATATTGTAAGACAATCCTATAACGATACGTATAGCGATATGCGTCTAACGATGAATACAAAATGACTGTGAAAAGTTCTGGATTTCGGTCTTTATTCATGGTCCAAACTGAGTTTATCAGTTGGTCTTCTTTGGTAAGTTAACTTCAGGTGAAGCTTCCTTCATTCATTTGTTGAGCGCCACCTTGTTCCGCAGGGAAATCTGTTTAGAGCGCCTTATTTATAATTAAAATGTCCTGTCTATCTCTTCAGGAATAAAGCATAAAAATGCTCAAGAAATTCTTAAAAAATAGACAAACATATTGATATTTGGCTTCAGTGTATCGATTCTCCTATCGCACGAAGGAGGGCGACACTATATCGCCGTATTGATAATTTGTACCACCCCTAGTCTCTTCCCAGCATCACTTAAAGCTTCGGGGAAAGCTTCAATTGGACACTAAGGCTGTAGGAAAAGTTGCGAATTGTAGTAGTGAGTTACCAGATTAGATGTCCTTCGTTGTTTTATCTCTCTTCTACTCTGGCTTCCTGAGATTTTGAAGAGATACTCATAAATGTTGAAATGTTTTTCAAGGGAGCCTTTGGCCTGTCTAACCGACAGAGCCCAAAGTACAGGAAGGATGGAGGAGGATGAAGATAGATATAGATATAGATATAGATAGAGAGAGAGAGAGCATATATATATATAGAGAGATATATCTATATATAGATATATATAAGCACACAAACACATACACAGACACATATATTGTAAGAATTGCTTTCACAATTCTAATTCCCCATCAAACAAGATCCCATTCAAATAAGTGAGAGTGTATCTGTTTGTCTGCCGTGAAACCATACATAAAACATATTGTTGCTTTGCGTTAGGGGGCGTCTGCTCTGCTCTGTACAAATCATGCTTCTCTTCTTCACAGCCAGACCGCCTGAGCAACCAGAGGCTTTGGCTGCGAGCGCACCATATTCAACCGTCTTTCAGGCTTTGCGTCCAAAACCCACTTGCCTCGAAACTAAATGCCAGGAGCAGAATAACAATCGAGCAACAAAGATGAGAGTAGAACAAAGATAGTGGCATGTGTTGTTTGATTCATAACAAGCATAAAAGCTGTTCGCAAACGGACATTTCCGTTTGCAAGGGGAGCTTTGCCTGCCCCACCCCACCACCATGGATGGGACGCACCCATTCTGAAAAAGGCACGTGACGTTCACATGGGAGGAGCGAGCTTTATCCCAATCCACTACCCTCTATTCTTTAGTCATTTGCATCCAGCTTTACCTAGGAGCTGCATGGACTTTACCCACAGATTACCTTGATAAACCGAGGGTGTAATTTGGTTACATTTCACACACGGATTACGTAAGGATGAGTGAGGGGGAAGAATCAAGGCAGATTTATGAGGAGTGACGTAGCGCATTTGGCTTAAAGATTGTATATGAATCCAATCTATAAGGGATTTATGTTAATGAATGCTAGCATGATATGCATCCATAATTCTCCTGTTCTTTTCCTCCCTTTTTCCCCAGGGAACAAAGTAATGTAGAGAAGCGAAGTTGAGGTATAATGCGCTTCCAAAGTGCCCAGTCATCTACCCTATGGGGGTCTCGAAGAAAAATTAACACTTTGAACAGAAAGGGATTGCTAGGGGGGAGATACATTGAATGATGCAAGATTTCAAATTTACATTAAAAATAAAATGTTCATAGGACCCTTATGCTTGCTGAAATGAAGTCTTACAAAGTCCATTGCAACCTTTTCAGATTTTATACAAATTGCTTGCAGAGACCACTTACAACAATCAATCCCATAGTTTCGCTGCCTTGAGAAGTGTAGCATTTGCACTCAGGTGATTGACAGGCACCGTGAAGTCCCTGGACAAATCAGGGAAGAGCTGACCTGAGGCAGGTGCCGTCAACTACAAAGAGCTATTCTCCTTCACTAATAGCTGCCCCACCGCCCACACACTTAAATCTAACCTACAGACAATTTATTTAAATATTCATTTTTGTTATAAAATAAATATAAAAAAATAAAGAATGATGACTCAAAACCAACTAACACTGTTCTTATCTGTGGGGGTTTGGGTCAGGTTGAATGGTCTTTTTGTTGAAATGGCTTTTGGGAGATTAGGCTGGAGGATTAAATGCTTACCGCCTAAAAGTCAAACATCTTTACCTACGACACAATTAAATGGGTGATATCAGGCTTTTTCGACATATATGCCGTATGTATACATGTTCTACGTTTGCTAAACTAGAAAAATCGAAGGCTGAGCCAGGGCGAGTATTTGCACCCACCTAGAACGCCCCTCAATTAAGTGCGTGTAACACCTTGTTTGCACTCAAACTTTTCTTCTGTAATAGAGTGACGTCAGAATGCAGTGGGCGGTGCTGCAATAGGGCTTTGACTCTGAACTTCGTTATTCGAATATGATTAGAATATCAAAAAATAAATCAAAATTCGAACAAATATTAGGCAGCCCTTAATATTCGAACCTGTTATGGGCAGGCCAAGAGGGAGAGACGTTGGAGAACCCGACGCAGTCTATTCATAATATTGTAATGACCACGGAAGAGGCAGTGAATGAAGTATTGATTATACAGCGATTTATTAGAAACCTAATAAACCGTTGGAACACGCAAGACCGGTAACCATAGCAACGTGGTAAGCAAACCTCACGAAGCCCAATCCAGGTCTTACTGAAGGCATTTAATGGTCAAAATATTATTAATAAATATTCAAATATATTTGAATATTAATATTAATAAACAAACAAACCCGGGCCTACCCAGCTCCTCCTCGTACTCCTCCTCGTCCTCGGCCGGGTGCAGCAGGTTCTCCTCCTGGCAGCAGACGCTCCAGCGGGCCAGCGTGGCCGAGTCGCAGAGCCTCAGGCTGAGCCACGAGTGGCAGGGCGGCGAGCGCCTCATGTCCAGCGTCACCGGCTGGTTGCGGTCGTGGAGCTTCAGCGCCGGCACCAGCAGGGTGAAGTCCAGGTCGAAGTCGGCGCCCTTGGCGTAGTCGCCCAGGTTCTCGGGGTTCAGGTCCAGCACGCCCTCCCGGGCGCCGCCGGACAGCAGCAGGTACTCGTTGGCCACCGGGAGGCGCTGGTCCACCTTCTGGACCAGACCTGGGGAGAGAGGCCGCCGGCGTCAGGCACCTTCCTACCACCTTCTGCGTCTGTGTGTAATATGTACGTTTGAATGTCAATGAGGGCAACCATTGCACTGACCATTGACCATCCCTGAAGGAGGGGTCCCCCACTCTGTGTTGCTCCTCTAGATTTATTCCTTGCTGATCAAGGTTTTTTTTCCTTGCCCTCTGGGGGCAAGGGTCAGGGAGGCGGTGTCATAAAGATGTGGCCTGTTAAGCCCTTTGAGACTGTACCAGTGATTAAGGGCTACACAAATACAATTTAGTTCAATTGAATTTAACCTCCTTTTAGGGTTTTTAGTGGAAATCGCTCTTCGAGACAGATATTGGGGCGAGGGGAGCGGGGGAACAGGGGTCTTTGGGATTTGGATGTCTTAAAAACACAGGGAGATGAAGTATGTACTTTTTTGACCTGGTTAGCTCGTTTCCTCAGCGAAGAGTTTGGGTTGGAAACTCGTACGCCCTTGAAAATGTACGACACACGTCGTATGCCAATGGACTCGTTTCCAAACAGCTGCCCTGATCCACCGGACCGTGACAACAGCACCATCACGCAATAAATTCCTACTTATGCCCAGTGACATCACATATTCTAAGCAATCAGGTGACAGAACTAGCCTAAACTGAAAGGCATTCGTGCCTAAACTGAAAGACATCTTCTTTCCAGAAGTTTAGGAAGAAATGTCCACATTAAACCGAATTAATAGGTCGCCATGCGTGAACTGTGCAAACTGTCAACCAACCAAACATGGCGTAATCACAGCCCGGCCCCCGTGCAGGGATAATGGGGCATTTTTACGCATGTTGGGCACTTCTGAAATGTTGGAGCTCAGCAAGTAGAGTGCGTGTCCACGCCGATGTTAACGCCAAAGTGCTACTATAAACTGCCTGGCCATTGGTAAACTGCCGCCTCATGAACGGAAACTATGAATTGCATTTTTGTCCCCACTACACACAGTGGGGATCAGAAACGGGGACTTTCAACGGCATCATTTGATTTGTAATACCAAAAAAAGGAGAGCAGAATCTGTGTGTAGTAAACAGTAAGCTGTGTGTACACGTTATGGATCAAACTGGCCTGGGTTAGTCTGATGTTCAAAAGGTCCCAGTTGCAAGACCACTTACAGCCAATGTAATGAAGACATTTAACCGCTTTTTCTATTAGCATTTGGCCATAAAAGTAGGCCAGGAAAAGCTGAAACACCTTCCTCATTAGTTGACTCGCGGGGAACACTTCTAGAGAGAGCAACAGGGAAACTGAAGAAAACTTGGAGATGGTTAAAAAAGAAAATAAGAAATTCGAGCCGCTGACACTTATTTTCCACACATATCGCAACCATGTCAGGCTAAGCTTTAATCTCTCCTGGGTAAATAGAGAAAATAGAGGTCTCTGCACAACTCCTCCGTTCTAGTAACTGTTCAGAAGAGGAGAGCCCTCGAGCCCTCCAATCCTTTTTACGGCTACTTAGCTGTTGTTGTACACTTGCCGCCATTGGGAATCCTGTGGGAACCTTGTTGTTGCTCACCAGTAGATTGTGTGTTGCCAGTTTAAAAGAACCACTGCTGGCCAACTACCCGAATCAGCTTCTCCTTTGAATAAGCTCTCGTAGCGGTGAGCATTGGGAAGGGAATATCGGTGAGAGAGTTGATATGTTGGGTCTGTGTGTGCGCGCACACACACACACACACACACACACACACACACACACACACACACACACACACACACACACACACACACACACACACACACACACACACACACACACACACACACACACACACACACACACACACACACGTTGTGGATTAGGTCATGGAATTTTGAGAAGATAGTGAAAGAAAGTGAATCTGTGAATGCCGTGTTTAACTGGAGGAAGATCCCAAGGTCAGACAAGGGAAGTGCTGATGTACTAAATACATGAACAACCATGAACTTTGACACGATGATTAAAGGAAATACATGACAAGCAAATTAATGCAGTGTATCATTCAAGGGAATTAGATAAAGGAAACTTTTTTTTTTAACACAAAAAGTGGAGGTAATATTTATTTCACCCTGGCACAGAAAACCAATTATCTACCAATATGGTAGCAACCACGGTTGTGCCAAAAAAGAAAAGTGTGTGAGTGTATGTGTGTGTGGGTGTGTGTGGCATGTACACACAAGAGTGAATCATTGGCGCAGAGTCAGACTCGTCACCCCTTTCCACTCAAATTGATTAAAAATTGCCTTTAAGTAGTGCATCCATGCGTCCTCCATTTTGGCCTCTTTTCAACTGAACGCTCAGCCGAGCCAATAGCAGGCAGAACTCAAGGCACCGCGGCGTGCACTATCCTCCCCTCACTGTTACTCACAGCCGAGCCACTGGCGCACCTGACTGCGGATGGGCCTCGGTCTTCAATCACGGAGTGGGATCGCTTCTGTTCTTGCAGGGGACACGTTCCCCCCCCCTCCCAGAACCCACGGAGGAACCCTGCCGAGTGAGGACGACTGATCTCCTTTCTACCTAACGTCAGAAAAGACAGCGGCGTTCAGCAGGGGAGACGCCGTGAAGTCAGCGAGTCGGAAAGCGGAAATCGCTCTTCGAGACAGATATTGGGGCGAGGGGAGCGGGGGGGAAGCAGGGTCTTTGGGAGTTGGTTGTCTTAAAAACACAGGGAGATGAAGCATGTACTTTTTGACCTGGTTAGCTCGTTTCCTCAGCGAAGAGTTTTGAGTTGGAAACTCGTAGACGGGAAGAAGCACGACACAGGTCGGATGCCATTTTACTTATTTCCAAAGAGCAGGCGTGATCAACCGAACCTTGACAACAGCACCTTCTCTGGTTGAACTGTGGCTACACTAGTCACACTTCTAAACGGCACAATCACCTGCGTGACACTTTAAACGCCTTCTTATGACCAGTGATCGTATGCACATATTCTAACCATTTGGGTGAAAGAACTAGTCTCAACTGAAACAGCCACCCCTCCAATTAGTCTTCGTCACCAGCTGAGCAAACAGGACCCCCTACCGACAAGGGATGGGTCCAAGATCCTCTATCTTTACTCACAAGGGGGGAAACATAACTCAGGAGTACCCAGGAGAGTGGTTGCCACTCTTCTGCTGCTTTGTGACCTGTCCCCAGAACAGATGTTTGCCTCGAATACACTTTCTGTGTGTGTGTGTGTGTGTGTGTGTGTGTGTGTGTATTATCTAGTCACATCAGAAATGCAGTGCACAATACTCAATTAAAATATTCTGCATTAAAGACTAACTTTATGTTTATATTTTGCATTTTAATGTCTAGGCAAGACAGTGGCTAGGCTAAGTATATTATAAAATAAATGAATATATCAATATGGGTCGCATAGGGATCATTGTCGTCAACATTAAATTCCTTTTTAATTACATTTTCAAAGCCCTGTATCCTTCTTCGACCCACTTACACGTACTTCCCAATATTTACGTTGTTTTGAGTGTGTTTCTGTCAGCACATAGCTTATGGAAGTAAACAACAACATCAAACATTGCAAAAAAGAAAAGTGAAAACAGAAGTGCAGATGGGAATTTAGAGAGCCTCAAATAATGATGAAACCTGGACGAGTGATGGATAACTAAAGCAGAAAGAGCGAGAGAGCGAGAAATAGAGAGAGCGAGAGAAAGAGAGACAGAAAAGGGAGACATTTGTATTTTTTATTTGTATAATTAAAAGTTGAAACTACCCTATGGTATATTATTGTACTCCATGTGCTTTGGCCATGTACATTTTCATGGCCAAAAAATAAAAACTTTAAATCTTGAATCTTGGGACTGATTGGAAAAAGAGTGTAAGGAACAAAAAGAGAGTGAACGAGAAAGAGAGAGAGAGATGACAGACGGAGAGCGAACGAGAGCGAGATGAGAGACGGATAGAGATGATATTAGCGAGCTCTTGGGCTCTGCGATGCTGTTCACCCCCCTGCCTTGTGATATCCCCATTTGTCTAATCTCCAACGCTCATAAATCGGGTTAATAAAACACGTGACAGGGGAATAGGACCAGGGAGGTGGAGGAGGGGGGGGGGGGGGGGGGGGGAGAAAAGGAGGGAGAGGACGGGAGCGGGGAGGGGAGAGGGCGCTACTTAAAAGAGAGTGTTATCTCTGCAGTGGCGCCTTCAGTGGGGAAAGTGTTTAGATAAGGACGGAGGGGGTGGGACGCAAGTCAAGTGTGTCAATTTATGAGGCGGCTGCTGCGGTCGGTTTGCTGTGTTTGAGGCCGCTCCAACACAAGCCAATCTGGGGTACGATGGCGGCGGTGTTTCTGCTTAATCAAGCCCTTTAAGTCACTAGTTTCCAACTGTGCTCTTAAAACCCTGTCAGTACACTGGTGCACACGGAAGGAAAACGGGGGTAGGGGCGGGCACGGACACCATCACACACACACACACACACACACACACACACACACACACACACACACACACACACACACACACACACACACACACACACACACACACACACACACACACACACACACACACACACACGGCTGGTTTCACAGATTAATCTCATAATCCTATAAGAAATGGTGATTTCAAATAGAGAGAACTTATTTCCATATACAAATCGACTTCGAGTGTCAACCAGACTGTAAAGTTTCTGCACTTAATACATGCAGGCTGGGAATCACAGGCAAGAAGAAAAATGTAGGCACACATCTGAGATATAATCAATAAATGGAGCTTTTGACTATTGGTAACCTGTTGCTGGCCAGGGGTTGATGATGTCCTCCTTTTGGGCCAGCACAGAGAGGGCTCAGGGTTTTACCTCAAAATCCTACCCACGTCTAACATTCACTGCCTCTCTCGTGCCATAGTGCAGTGCAGCAACAAAAACACATTGTTGATTTCCTTTTCGTCCTCCGTAAGTTCAGCTATTCATCTGTGTACGTTTGTTCGGGATGCCGCCCTAAATATAGCCGCGGAAAGCTCCAGAAAACGGGATTTCACCAGAAGAGCTCGGGACGTACATCTGAGGTCTATTGCACCAAGGATGTTTTATTTCCCCCGTGTGTGTGTGTGTGTGTGTGTGTGTGTGTGTGTGTGTGTGTGTGTGTGTGTGTGTGTGTGTGTGTGTGTGTGTGTGTGTGTGTGTGTGTTGGGGGGCAGCTTTCATTTTGTGAAGTCAGTACCAATCCCAGGGGTGAGTCGCTGCATGTTCCCGCTGCAGAACACTAATACAGGGCCGGCTGGGAGACTCACCAAGGCACTTCCAACATTGACAGCAATTTTTCCCACTGGAAAAAAATAAAAAAAGTCGGTTGGGGACCATGAAATGCTCTTTCTCGAAGCACAAAGGGCTAGGTGGGTTGCTCTTAGGGCACCTCGTCAACATCGGATCAGGTAGTTTATTCCCCCTTTTTCCCCATCTCCCCCCGGCTCTCCACTCCTGATAACCCTGAGCAAGCAGTTAATTAAAAGAATAAAAGGACTAGTGATTAGTGATGGTGATGGGGTTATTCCGCTCCAAGCCAAAAGGTAGCCAGTTCGATCCCCTCAGGCCCGCAGTGTACCTATTGGGTGTCCTTGAGCAAGATGAGCTCCTGTAATGTTCTGCCAATCGTCAAACACTTTCATTTAAAAAGTCCCGATGTTGGCGGTAACGCCGCTTTGAAGACCGCCCCTCGCCAACAGCCCACGCTGCCTAATATCAGGATAAGGCTCCCGAGGCTAGCGGCGGAGCGTTGAACTGTTGCCGCCGCCACCGCCGCCGCCGTCGCCCGCATGGCGTTCCTGGGCCTAGCATCAAGGCGGGGAGATTAGCCTGAAATAGGCATCTCCAAAAGGAGGCGGATACAGACACGCTCCGAGTTAATCCCTTTGGTTCGATGCCTCACGCCGCTGCGCTACGTGTGATGTGCGAGCGTGGTCGTGGTTGGAAGTGCTGTGTTGTTATATTTGAGAGGTATTTTGAAGGGGTGTTGGTGTGAGTTTGTCGTTTTAGCGGGGTCATCACTGTCACGGGTGTTAAGCACGGGTTTGCCATGCTAGCCACTAGCCGTCGTAGGATAGCATTCATTTCAACTCCAACTATACCTACTATTCCAATCTCATTACATGTGTGGTATAACATTGTGCACATGAAACACTAGACCAGGGATGGGCATCTTTCATGATAAAGAGGGCCACATAGCCTCGTACTTCAACTATTCGGATATGAGAAAAGCTATAAATTAAGTACAAATAAGAACAAAATATTAATATATATATGTATGTCTATGTATATATGTCTGTCTCTTCAATTTATGGGTGGGGCGTAGTCATGGCTAGGCGGTAAATGTTGAATTTGGGGATTTCCTTTTGAAAAATAAGTGGAAAATTATCGCAAAGGTCTCTTCAAGATGCAGATAAAAACTGCATAACAATGAACAATTTCTCGAGAAGTGTTACACTGTTTATTAAAAAGGCATCAATGCTTTTAGAAATGGATTTGTCGATTTAAGTGAAATCAAAATCATGTTTTTTATCTTATGGCCTTGATGCCCTGGCATGTGGCCTTTGTGCCCTCAAAGAAATTGCCACGCTGCAGGCCAAGTGGCCTTGCCCCTAAAAAATAAGGAAATGCCAGGCCTGGTGACGAAGCTCGGATAGTAAATAATGAGTAACTCCTTATCGTCATCATTTTATTGTGTGTGTGTGTGTAGAATAAATAGTTCAACTGATTTACTGGGTGTGCCTTGGTGCGATCGCCAAGGAATCGTGTGCCTCTGCACGCTGGTCATAAGCTCCTCCTACACGCTACCGCCATGTTGCCGTGGTGTGAGGAGGGTGTGCCTGTTCGGGAGTCCATTAGCACGGTGAACGACCAATACCAGAGTACGGTCATCGGCAAAGGTGCCTCTCCAACTGGTAGCCATAGCCATCATCTAGCAATTTTTAAAAAGGATGAGTTACCGACACTGAACACAGTGAACGTCAAACCAAGCTGGCAGTACTAGTATTACATTTACATTTAGGGCATTTAGCAGACGCTTTTATCCAAAGCAACTTACAATAAGTACATTTGTCAGAGGAAAGAGAAACAACTATTTAATCGCTGTCTGTACAGTAAGGATGTTCACAGAACAAAGTGCAAAGCAGCCATTATCCGTAAAAAACATCAAAGATAGCTAGGATAAGATGCTACACAACTAAGTACTATAACTAAGTATGACATACAATAAGTGCGTACATAAAGTGCCGGGACATACAACATACAATAAGGGGGTTGGCTATGCAGATGTAGGTGAACTCAAGTGAGTCTTGAGTCTTTTGCGGAAGCTGGTGAGCTACTCTGCGGCCCTGACATCAGCAGGGAGCTATTATCCAGTTTCTTCCTTTGCACTTCAAAAACCCCATTTACATAATATTTCCCCTTCAGTTGAACTCACTTTGTAAGAAACATACATTGAATATAAAATATAATGCAAGTTTGTGTTTACCCAAATGTAGATTGAACTACACTTTGAAATTGTTTGTATGGTCAATATACACAAGAAAAGGGATTAACGCAAAATAAACCCTGCGGGGATGTTATTAAGTAGTATCCAAACGGCTAGGGGCTGTTTATGGCTTTCTGTTTGCACGGGTCAGTGCACTGTCAAGGAGGCAGAGAAACACTGCAATAAAACACCCGAGAAGGTATGAATATTCACAAACAAACAAACACCTCCGCCCACACAAAGCTTGTGTTGGGCAACACATGCTGTCTTTGTACTTCAAGGCAAACTTTTGCAGAAATTGACTTTTGATTGTCCCTCCAACACACACACACACACACACACACACACTCTCTGACAGACACACACACACACACACTCTGACAGACACACACACACACACACACAAAAGAGCTACCTCAGACACACCAAACATAAGGGGATTCGAGGGGGATGCAGCATACAAACAGTACCCCATGTGTGGCACACAGCAGGACGCAGAAGAAGAAGAGGGGGAGGATGAGGAAGAGGAGGCAGCAGAGGGGGAACAGAAGGGCGAGGGTTGGATGGGCTGGCTCCAATATGCCGACGCATGTCTGCGCACCTCCCTGCTGTGTCGGCTGCCGCACAGAGGCCTAGCGCGCGGCGCCAGATGCGAGTGTCGAGACACCGGGAGTTCACGGGCATTGTCTCCATGCTTACCTCACACATGTATGCGATAGCAAGCGCCACGGCAACAAATAATATACTAAACAGGGTAGATAAAGGCTCCCCGATTGGCTCGGTCTGATTACAAGTTGCCTGGTTTTGTGTGTTTGTGTGTGTGTGTATATAGGTGTATACCCAAGACTGCATATGTGAGTCTTTAGTTTTCCGTCAGTTCCCCGACAGTGTGAGGGCTCCAGTGCAACTTCAAAAACGACAGAAGGGTGGCAAAAAAAACTTTCAAAGTGCATGCACAGGCATACTCACACACAAAGGTATAATAAACCGCCAAGCAAAGGTCCGGCGGACCTAAGGGGGGCACAGGGGGGAGGAGGGAGGTGTTCCAGCGCATCCTTTACCCCACGAAACACCAGCCGCGGACAGACATAGAGTGAAACCCATCTACAACAAACAGGCTATTCATGGCCGAGAGAGCGAGAGCGAGCGCGAGAGCGAGAGAGATGACGGGAAGGGAAGGAGAGAAGAAAGGACGAATACTGTCCTGCACTTCTACTGCTGTGGCTCCCGAATTACCCATCTGGGATTCATAAAGTGCATCTCATTCTCATCTTCAAATGCAAACGCAAGAGAAAGAAATAGGGAAACACTCTATAGTTTGAAGTCACAAAGGAAGAAAAAAACCTGCATACATTTGGGGTAAAGCATTAATTGGATGTGGCTGTTTCTGCTCTGATCGAGACCTCTTCGGTTGAAAGAGAGACGACCACACTGTCTAGTGGGCGATCGAATGATCAAACTGAATCAACTCAAACCCTGCACAGGCTTTTTTACACGCATCAATAATAGATTCAATACTCATTCTAAAGGCTGCCGTATGCATGGTATGAAGAGCTTCTCTGTCCCCGTCAGTATTGTAATACGTTGGAGGATGGGGACAAATGAAAAAGTAGAACCCCAAGTCCAGCAGTTACATTTTACCAGAGGAAATGGAGGGAGGGATTGAGATGAAGGAAGGGAGATGGAGAGAGAATAAGATTAGGTCATCGAACGGCAATAAATCCTCATCCGCTGCCACCAGTCAGAACTTTGAGTGTAATATAATAGCTCAGCCATTGATAGAGCCATTTGTTGTTTATTCTGTCTTATTTTAACAGTAAGACTGACTTGCATACTAAACACACATAAAGAAGACACTAAAATGATCTTAACATTATAATTATCTGCCAGTCAATACAGGAGCATCAACATCTCGTGTGTGTGTGTGTGTGTGTGTGTGTGTGTGTGTGTGTGTGTGTGTGTGTGTGTGTGTGTGTGTGTGTGTGTGTGTGTGTGTGTGTCAATTGGCGCTGAGCCTGACCAAACACTGCCTGATGTGTACCAAAAAAGACATGATGAATCTCTTTGGTGTACGGCGGTGGGAGTGTGGGAAGAGAGCTGTGAACCTGCCTCACCTTGCATCAAATGACTAGCTGATAGAAACAAAGGTCCAAGCCATCGGGCCTAGATGACCCCCCACGCACGCATGCAGATACGCACCTCGTATACACGCACACACAATGACCCAGGGAGAGGGTTTTATGATCTGTTGTCAATCTGTTTATTTCAACAACTGTGCCATTAACATTCAACATCAAAATTATTTCAACGTGGGCTTAGGCAGATAGGCCTACATGCGTCGAAAACAGATCGCTATTTATTTTACTGAACACATGACGGTGAACTAGACACGTCTTAAGCATATGGAAACTGTGGCAAAAACTTCACACAGTGTGTCTTTTTACAATTATTTTTTCGTAGTGTTGATCAGCTGATAAATAGTCTGCCAAAGATGTCGACGTCGCTTAGCAACCGAGGACGCTTGCGGAGTGATGCGACAGAAAAAAAAAGAAGCAGCCAATGCATATGTGGTTTATTTACAACTAAAAGTGAAAGAAAATGTCAGTCGTGTGGGAGTATTTCACTGTCTCGGAGAAAGATCAGCGATATGCAGTTTGTATGACATGATCCAGTGACATTTCAAGAGGAGAAAGCATTAAACATGTAAACATCGGCCACTGCATTGGTGAATGTCATCTTATTTTCCGATAGGCCGACGGCATTCAACAACACGAATATCGGCCGTTCCCTAACAGAAAGCATAGGACATGGAGAAGGAGTAGGGGCTAAGCATCTCCTTGAAGGTTGGGTCAACACTGGGGACCAAACCCGGAACATTTGGGGTGGGAATTTCAGTGCAGAAAAAAAATACCTAAGTATTGAATTGTTGAATTGCAGAAGGGGGAGAAAGAGGGGAAGAGAGAGAGGGAGGTCAAGAGGTGGGAGGGAGGTTAGGGAGAGAGGTTAGAGAGGGAGAGAGAGCAGGAGGGAGGGTGGGAGGTTGCAGAGTGCCACCTATTGGAAAAACATACACACTTCACTTGCAAGTGGTATGGGAGTGCATGACCCTACCATGCCAGGGTGCTCGAGGGCATTGGGTACACATTTTTACAACACACCTTTGTATTTCTTGGTATGTACTGATAGTCAATGATGCAATCATATTAACAAAACTTTGCGCATGAATGAATATGCAGATTCCTTGTGAGGCAAAGAGACACACTGCAATAAAATGCAGTAAAGCCCAACTCTCTGAAAGGTTATGACGAAACTCCATCTCACTCGTTATCATTCGTTTTCAATACTTGCATGCTTGACTGAGAAAGCTGGATAATATGTGTAGCAAGGTTAAACAAGGCCATTCACATTAATCCATACACCCCCCGGAACGTCTGACTTCCATATTAACATCAAAGTACTCCAGTATTTCTACTGGACCGGAGAGAGTGGGGGTTTATAAAAAAGAATGGGCCTATATTAAAACAAGCTAGACACACATTATCAAAACACATCAGGCAATTATAAATTAATGTGCCTTACTTTAGATTGTGTGCCATTTCCAAAATTTCTAGCAACAGGAACAGTTGATGTATTAGGTACACTGCTGCATGTTAACATGTAGTGATAAAGAAAAAAATGATGGAATATACTTTAGATTGTGTGCCATTTCCAAAATTTCTAGCAACAGGAACAGTTGATGTATTAGGTACACTGCTGCATGTTTACATGTAGTGATAAAGAAAAAAATTATGGAATATACTATCATTGTACAAATACCCTAAATTTATATTAGTAGAGTTACAATAAATGATACAGACTGATGACCTGCTGAAATACGCAGAATAATCACTGTTATGTTGTGTATACTTGTGGATGTAGACTTAAAAAGATACAGATAATTTACAGATAATAATTTAATAATTTACAATATAAGTAATGAGTAATTTTTTATTAAAAGAAAAGAGAATCTCCATGGTGTAAAAAACACAGAGAAAAGTAAAGCACTGGTGGGATTTAAACACAACAAGTTCAACCTTATGGTGTTTGTAGTCACAGCCCAAAACACCCTGCACTGTCGTTTGGAGTTCACGGTGGGTACCACTGGTGACTCATTGTCAATTTTAACCCTGCGCACTTAGCAGCCATTAGTAGAACAGCATCTTAAAGCCACTCTCCACTTCGCCTCAGAGCCAAGCCCTGATAGTAAGCCACTGTTTAGTGCTTCTGATGCAAGCTCCGTGAGTTCATGAAACCATGTGTTTGTTTTCGACCGTAATGGAGCGACGGCGGTGGTGTTGTCAGGGAGACGGGTGTGTTTTGTTTGGTCTGCAATGTTTTCTGATGTGTCTGAACAGCACTTTCTGAATATTGTTGCCAATCCCGTCCAAAATAAGCAATTCTGAGCTACAGCTCATCCACGCACTCGGACGGGTACTTGCAGCTATGGTGCGGCACCATGTCACTGTATACACACACTTGAAGGGAGCAGGATCATTGGACTTCCAGTCAAAAGTTACTGGGTTCGATCCCCCACCATTAAACAGCCGATGCATTTGAGCAACCTGCTCCTTAGTGACTTGTATCTGAAATCGTCTGTAAGACTGTTTGGTTATTTAAATAGTAAAACACATAACTATTTCATAGTCGAATGGTTCAGGATCATGATGGTGGTTATTGCTTTGTGAGGCTTGCAGCCACAGTCGTCTCCTCTCAGAACTGTCAAGCTGTTATTGCCAAAGAAAGTGGAAGAGAGATTTGAAGAGTTTTCTCCAGTGTATCATAACTAATCAACCGTTATTTCATCCCCTATTTCACAACTTCTTCTGAGCCCTGACTATTTTTTGATGCTGGGCTGGTGATACCTTTCATTTCATAATTCATCGACACATTGCCAAAATAGCCTTTCAGATTCTTCATGGGCTTCTTTGCATTCGTCTTCCCACGATTGCAATAGATCTTAAAAACCTGACAAGGAGACATTGAATAATGAGCATCAAACTATCGTACAAGTCATTTTTAACTTGTTCATTCCATGAACTAGCGACCCATTCAAGGCATACCTATCCATCATCTCCTCAACACTGTGTGCCTTCCCCCCCCGCCCACACCAAGCAGTCCCCATGTTTGGGACAACACAGCTCATCCTGGTGCCTACCTAGCATGTTGAAGATGAAGTCTTTGGCCGTGTGGACCTCCAGGGCCGTCTGGTCCCCAAAGTCTCCCTGCTCCAGCAGCACCAGCTCAGACGCCTGCAGGGACAGCTGCTCCAGCGTGGCCCCCGACCGGAAGTCCACCTCAGAGGGCCTCTTGACGATGGCTGGGGAGCGAGGCGCCACTGCGCTGATCAACGACTCCATGGGTCAGTGCCCTGACCAATGGAGAAGAGAGACAGTGTTCGGGTTAAGATAAGGCAAGACCTAAATAGGATGACTGTTTTAAAAACTGTTTGTTTATTAGAGTATGTACGTATAATAAATGGTTAATAAGTGGATTGTGCCCATTCGGTCATGATCTAATGCTGATTAGATGGCTGGGTGGATTTGCGGTATGGTTTAATCTTTGCCTAAGTCCTCAACGAGAATACCTAACTTAGCCAACGCCTAACTTAGTAACTATAGTATAGAAGTCATGCCCAAGGTTATTACGGAGTGACTTTGAAAGCATTGCAAACATCAAAGACATTGGCCTAAAATCCTACTTCCTACAGGCCAGTGTATTGTCAAGAGTTAAATACATCACTGTTACTGTAACACTGATTAAAACCGACAGCCGACACAGTCCATCTTTAACAGTGAAACCTATATGAAAACCAAATCGATCTACTTTGAGAAGTGAAACGGGTCGTGCCCTCACTTTACCAATTAACCAGGGCAATTAACCAGCCAGCTCTCGCGAGACTAAAAACCAGGCTACAAGTATGGCTAATCATTCACCCTGCCCTCCTGTTCAATAGGAAACCATTTCCACCAGTAAATCATAAACTCAACATGTAACAGCGTTATTGGTTCTTCCAGGCCGCTCCTCAACAAATAATAAATCAATTACTCAAATGAATCGATAAAGAGCAGAAGAAGTTTACACCTGGTTTATTAGCCGGCTAGCTGCATCATGATAGCTCTCCTTGGCTAACATGACAGGTGGGAGGGCAGGGATTAGGACATAACACAAACACACACGCAGACCCTGACACAAACACACGGATAGTTGCACAAACGCATCTACACACACATGCGCGCAAGTACACACATACACGCACACACCAAAGCGGGTGCATGTGTCCGACTAGCTTGGTGACACCTGATCTCAGTAAGAACTAATCATTAGCTATATTAGCTTAGCATTACATCGGTCACGTTGCGCGATCACACACGCACCCTTTTTCTTCCACAGTGTTGCGAGAGAAGGTTTCTTCGCTATCTGCGGGGTTTATTGTTTAATCCGCTTTCTTCAGCTGTCATCTCCAACAGGTCCCCGACGAGGCCACCTCTCCCCTGGCAACACTGGACCCGGAAGCAACGGAGCCAGGGAGCATCCTGGGAGTAGTAGTACCTGCATAGTACTACCTCTCAGAATACAAAGAGGATTGGTTTGAATGGTGAGGGCCACTTGGGGTCAGGCTTGTGTGTGTGTGTGTGTGTGTGTGTGTGTGTGTGTGTGTGTGTGTGTGTGTGTGTGTGTGTGTGTGTGTGTGTGTGTGTGTGTGTGTGTGTGTGTGTGTGTGTGTGTGTGTGTGTGTGTGTGTGTGTGTGTGTGTGTTTGCTTCCAGCAGCCTATATCGAAGAGGATTAGTGCCAAGTTTATGATTCTAAACAATCCTTATTCATCAGGTTCAGCGCTGACACCTGAGGTGATAATTCAAAACACCTTTCCAAGTCCACTTAGAATTTTATTTTTATTCTTTATGCATTCAATTTTCTGTTAGTTTTATATATTTTTTGTAAACAAGACAAAACAGAGCTGAAGAATAGAATGAACAATAATATGTCACTACAATTATTTATCTTTGAAATTGTAAGCGAATGGGCCCCATATGTTATGTAGTTTGGCGCTTTATTTTTGTAGAAGCGTATTCTCTCCATCTGTATGATGATCGTTACGTTGAGCCATTTCTGAAAGGAGGGGATTGTAGGCGATTTACAATCTAATAGAATACATGTTTTTGCCGCAGCCATAACAAGCATCCATGACGTCTGATCCTCAGATAGCTTGAAGCAGACTCTGAGCATCCAAGGAGTGCAAGCTCTGGATCAGGAGGAATGTCCCAACCATAGACTCCGAAAAGCCAGTGGTATGTTCCAAAAATGTTGGTCGATGAGCACAGAGCCAGGAGAGATGTGTTACGAGACTTCTGCACATTTGCATCTGTCATACAATGGGGAGAGGAGACCAATGGATAAATTCAGGTAGTGTAGTTTAGGTTTTGAATAGTGGAGCATATGAATGACTTTGAATTTAATCAGTTTGTACCAGGCATTAATTTAGCAAGTTTGGATTCTCATTCCAAGTGTCGTCAGACACCTCAAGATTCAGCTCAGTGGACCAGGCTTCTTTCAGATGGTTAGTGGATACGGAGTTCGCAAATAGGCGCACAAAGCGAGCTATCAGGTGCTTAGAGTCTGGAGGAAGCTTTTGCAGCTGGTAGAGTGGTGGGTGAATCCCTGGCATTGTTACAAAGTTTTAATTTTGTCTTTGACAAAGTGTCTCAGTTGAAGATAACGGAAGAAGAGAGAATAAGGGATGATCAATTTGGTTGCTGGTTCAGCTGATTAAATGAAGCAAACTGTTTGTCTGTGTATAAATCTCCAAGGGTCACAAGTCCCCTCTCTCACTACATCTGTCTGAGATGGCAAATAGTAATGGTGATGACATATGGGAGTGTGTATAGAAACACTTGGCCGTTTGCTAAAACTTCATATCTGATTCAGAATCCTAATTGAGTTTCTTCAAATACAATTATTACCAATTCATTTATTAGGGGATTCCATCCTAGAAAAAAGCTAAGTGCAAAGGGAGGAACCATTTGCTGATGCGGTTTCAATGTTTAGCCACAAGGGAGGATTGTTAAATGACGTCTCATCTGGAAGTCAAGGCCCTAGCATTGGCTGCCTAATAATAACTCCTAAATACTGGAAGGCCTAACGCTCCTTCATTTGTTGGCTTTTGCAGGTGCCCTTTTTATATGTGATGGGCTTTATATCCCCAAACAAATGGAAATGGAATCTAGATTCTGAAAAAACAATGAAGTAAGGAAGATTGGTAGACTCTGTAAAAAATTCCAAAAATCTAGGAATAGACCCCATTTTGATTGCATTGATAGGGTGATACAAAAGCATATGTTTTCGGTTTTTAGGTGTGTTTTTTATAGGTTTCAACATAAAAATGTTACTACACAGAGTAGCTATAAATAAATATAGTATTTTACATTCACATAACTTTATGACCTAAAGCCATTTGATTAATGTAGTATAATATAGTATGTCCCCACTTAAATGTTCTACATATATATTATTATAGTAAAGCAGCCTTCTGTATAGTGACAAACATATTCTGATTTATCCGTATGTGGTAACTCTATAAGCTTTTAAAATGACGAGGAGGCACCGAAGACCATACGTTGCTCCTAAGTGGTGTATTGGGCACCTGCTCAGCCAAATGAGAGGTGACTGCATCCTCGAAAAGGACTTCCAAAGTTATTACAATGGTTCAGTAAAAAGAATTACAAAGCAAAGGAAATCTCACAATTTAAACTCATTCCCCATTTCTTATCCCCCTTTTTATTCATGAGCAGCTGGGGGACATGATTAAACACACTGTGTGGCCCCAGGAGATGTAGGTGCAGGAATAAAATTGAGTCCTAGTTTGCAAGTTTTCAGGAACCTGGACTCGTATACCAGCGCTTGGATATTTCCCTCGGCCTGGCGGCTTAAATCAAAACCTAGTGCCTGGATCAAACCATCAGGACATAAGGGAACCCATTTATCTTGCAATTGCTGATTGGTTCAAATCGGTGCCAAGTGATGTCACTTGTCACAGGGCACGAATTTGATCCAATCACAAACAAGAAAAAGAGAATGTAATAACCGGTGTTTCACCAGGGGACTGTGAATGCGTCAGCGAGGTAATGCTCACATGTAGGGGTTGAGGTAAATTTTGCCTGAACTTGTGTCGACAAATGTGCTGTGGATTTTAAGGTCAAATAAAAATGGTTAAATACATATTTAAATTGGGTCCTTTTCCTATACCTCCTACTATTTATTGTGCTATAGACGACAGAGCATGTTGATGCTTATGTTTTGCTTATTTTCTTGTGACAGGAAAGACAGTACAGGAAATATAAAATACCATTCTACAGGTTTGTTGCATAGAACATTTGCCATTGGATGCTTTCATTGGGGATATTTGTGAAGGATTTCTTCCAAAATCAACTCGGGTAACCCATCCTTGGCAGAAATTAAAAAGATCCTTACAAAAGAAAAATACATTTTGAAATCACAAAATATAGAGGGGGAAATAAAAAATGTTGTTTCTCTCCACACTGGAAAATAGAAGTTAAACAAAGATCCTTCATAGACTAAATATGATCAAAACCTTATAAATCCATACATAATGTATGATAGGGGGTAGGATGATGAAGCTGCTAGTGTTCCCAGCCAAAAAAGGCTACTGGTTGAGCATCCCCATGTCCACGAGATAGCAGGAACAGTGGGTGTGATCACACATCGTGGTGTCTCCACAGCTGGGGGAGGAGAGCTCTTGTTATCACCATGGCGATATTGCCCGACAAACCCACCCGGCTTGCCAATTTTGTTTTTTACTTACCTCCATGCTTCGTTGACGCATGAAAATTCTCAACAGGGGCCCAGATGGGGGACTAAATGATCAGAGACACATCGCTCTGTCATCCACCATGCGTCTATTGTGAGGCTTCAGTCTCTGCTGAAGTGAGGGAGTAATCTAGAGTATGTGTGTGTGTGTGTGTGTGTGTTTTAGCAGTAACCATCCTTTAAGTAGCTTGAAAGGTCAACAGTAGGGGAAGTGGGCTGTGGCAACACTCCAAATGGCAATTACGGCCGTTGTGTGAGCTGCCAGAACGTGACGGATGCCTGGGAAAGAAGGGAGCGATTTTGCGTCTCTTCTTGTGTATTTGTGTGAGCGTGTGTGTGTGTGGTTTGTCTTTTAATAGCATCGCGTCAACACAATGTTTGTGTCTGTGATTAATACTTTTTCTCCGCTCTCGTGTGCGTTCTGGATCCGTCTCGGTAAGCGAGGACTAGGTCTAGGTTGATGGAAGGCTCGTGAATAGGCATCAGGCAATGGGTTTTATATTCCCCACAATATCGTAAGACAGCCAATTCAAGTTTCATGTTTATTGTAATATGCACATTTCATAATGAGCAGCAGGCAGAAACAATAATGGAAATGAAATGCTTGAGCTTCAACAGTGTTTGATTAAATATCTATAAATATGGTATTATGAATTATGATAAGTTATGATAAGTCTTATGAAGTACTATTTCCGAGTTTCTCTTGTGGGAAGTACAACTTATCTTATTTGAAGTGTGAAGAAGAAACCTGTTCCAGCCTGTTTTTCCCAGTAGCTAGCTAGCAGCCATCATCCTCCTCCTCCCAGTTAGCCCCTCTGTATCTCTGGTCGGTGAATGACTGATGACTCTCGGGCTACCAGTTCTTCACAAGTTCAATTTCAGCCCAGATACCAATCTAACCGAGCGGCTCCACGACTGGCTGCCGATGTAATTATATTCCGTCTGCCTGATTTCGGAAGGAGCCAAGAGGGAGGTGTTTGCCTAAATAATGTATTCATGAATAGAGTAATAAAAGAGCGGAGAAGCTTGTGAAGTTAAGAGAAGAGTTCCCCCGAGGTACAATTAACAATATCTGCCCTTGGTTTATATACGTGTTTCTTTCCCTCCTTCACAGACGCCCACGACAGCGGAAGACACTTTTGTCTGTGGAGTTCATTTAGAACGTAAACCTACTTCACGGCCCGTGTGTTTGCAAAGCAGCATCTTCCTCTCTTTCGATCAATAGTACTAGTGTTAGTTTTTTCTCTCTTAAGAATTATGTGGAAGTATTTCAAACAAAAACATATGACACTCTCGCTTTTTTCCTTTCACACATGATGGAACCAACACACCACCACATCATTTGATGAGCCAAGGACAGTTGGATATACATAAACAAGAGCAGCCGAGAACGACTCTGCATTAAAGTCTCCCCCAGACAAGTGGAGAAAATAGGACGAGAATAAAGACTGCGGGGTGAAACCGTGGCTTCATTTAAACGCTCCATTCCATAAGTGGGAATTCGCTCAGTGCTTGTGTCAGTGACGTTGAATGCACAACATGTCCACGTCACCACTGGTTAACTTGTGACTCAGAGTCAGGAGTCTTTTAGCAAACGCCACACGCCATTTCTCACACCTCTATATAAGGATGCCAATTAGGCCTCGAAAGTGTGTTTTCAACGCATCGCCTGCTTCTCCCACCACTTCATGTGTAGCGATCAGGTCTATGGCACCTTGTTTAAGAAGGGGGAGATTCTCGCTTTCTACAGACTAAGTCCCCGTCCACAAGGGCGAAAAACAATCTTTTCTCCTCCGTTTTCCTTGGTTGCGTTTCAGGAATATCTCCGTTAAGTCGGACTCATAGCGAAAACGCATCTATCTGTAGAAACGCTGTAGTACACATTAAAGGTCACTGTGGCGCTGATTCGCCACCAACAAAAGAAGAAGACGAGGCAGAGCATGCGCAACAAACCTGCGCATTGTTACAAATACAGTCCAGGAGGCGAAAGCAGTTATTAAACCTTTTAGATTGAGCATAAAATACTTTTGAATGCACAGTTAATAATTCAATCTACCAAGGTGCTGTATTTAAAGCTACAAAAATAATACAAATCAAATAAAAAAAACAAATATGACAGAACTCTTACGTCGCCCAGCTGGTTTGGGGGGCGATTACTGCATAATTTGCGTATCAGGTGTCCACACGAATGCCAACACCAAAACGCATAGGGAAGTTTTTATCTTAAGAGCCACAGCCATAAAAACCAAGCTTCCTTTGGAAATTGCCATTTAAAAAATATGACAAACGAGCATCAAAAGATAGGGGATCAGGCCCACGTATGATCTTCAGTTGTCAAGAGAGCCAACATGGTATACAGTTATAGTAAGGCCACCAGTAATTGACTCTTTTTGTGTTTCGCCACTCGGAGCATCAAGTGATGTAGGTCACAAAGACAAAGGGGAACAACTGTCTTTACACCCCAGACAGAATCGTCTCAGTGAAGGAATAGTCAAACTCTTGAGTAATATAAATAGCTAAGCCTTAGCAGAATTTGAATTATATTGAATATAAATTATGCTCGCCTGTGTTTATTTATAAAATTCAAGTAAAACAATTTTATGCATCTGTTGAGTGGGCACAGCAGAGTAACTGTACTCTAGGAGTATAGTTATTGTGTACATAGTCGAGGAGACGAGTTCACAGCCCATGAAACCAAATAAGGGTCAGTAGAAGTCCATCACGACACATGTGTTTATTGATTTAATCTAACTTTATTTAATTTTGTAACAAAATACACACATACATTCACCCCGTCCACTTCAGATGGGCTGAGACAAGGTTGTGAACCCGGCAAGTCGGGCAGAAATCCAGCGATGGTTTGGACATTTTAAATAAAGATAATCCCTCCAAACAGCCTTATCTCGCGGCGACACGTAGGGGAGGGGCGGCGGGTCCACCCCACCCCCCTGTGCTTCTTATCTGACATTACATTTTCAAAAGCTCAACTTTTTGACCGTTTTAACGTGACATTGCATCCCACCCAGAGGTGACCTGACAGGCTTCAGAAGACCAAGGCCAGCCACCCGGCGATGAGCGCCATCCCCCCGAACGGGGCTGCCTTTCGCAGTTCGGAGCTTTCCGTCAGAGCCTGGTGATACAGGGGCCCGCAGAACAGGCCAATGCCCGCCGCCAGGAGGGCCCCCGCCTGGAAAGAAACCAACCGTCATTTAGCAGGATTACTTTGGTTTAACGCAACATAAAGGCCAAATCAATGATAATGTCTTTATTAATGGGATTTTTAGCAGGTGATTTCTTCCAACAGTGTGTTAAGGTGTGTCATTCAGGAGCAGGTTTGGGGTTAGGTGATTTGCTCATGGATGCTTAAAGGGACGCCACAGACATTGGGGATCTAACTCAGAACGTTAAAGAGTCCAACACTAACTAACACAACTAACCAGGTACTCACTATCCGGCCCCAACCAGCACAGAACTAAATAGTGTGACAATACTCAGTAGAGCTGTTTAGGTGGTTTATTTATTGAGCTACATATTGGTCAAGAGGTGGCAGGGACATGGATGCCATTTATCTATTTTAGTTCTTGTGATTCCCTATTTATCCAATACATCATTCAGAATTAACAAGTAGGTTCAAGAAGAAGGGGTTCCTTGTAAAGCTGGAGTGGTTTTTAAAAAATAGCATGAACAACATTGTTTGACATTGTGGTTAAAAGTCTTCTTTGCTCTTTTTTAAATAAGCATGCATTAAAGGAAATCAACGTTTTTACAGCAACCCTGCACCAAGAGTGAAAGCCGAAGAAACACGGATTCAATTCATTTTTCAAATTCCTCCACAGAGCAATAATACCGGTTCAACCCTCACATATTTATGCACACAAACACATATATATAAATGAAAATATTCTGCTTTACCAAAAACGCACTGTACCCTACCGAAAAGTGTGAGCCCGAATTGTGTTATGTTATGAACCGAACTGTGAATTATGCAGGGGTGGAACATTATAACAGTTCCACCCCTAATATTTACTATTTTATCTTGATGTCACTAACGAGCAGGAAGGAGTTTGACAACTTTATCAGGAACACAGACAAGTAGACTGTGGAGATTAAATTCAGTACTTTTCATCTAGGGATCCAACACCCTAGCCTCTACAATATCCTGGCCCTGTCAATCACTGAAATCTATTGTTGGTGCTCCCTGAATATTTAGCAAATTATCCACCGTAAACACGTAACAAATAGCCACTTATATTCCTGGTCTCAGGAGAGCGTGATCTTTGACGCCTTGCTCAAATGTACAGTCCATGTACACTCATACAGCTAGTGATGGCAGCTGTAATGCTGTAATAGCATTGGTAATGGTATGGATTCTAATACATACACAAGTGAGAGGCGGGGTGAGAAGGCTACACTGCCAGGGTACTTAGATGTGAAAGGGACCCTGGAGAGAGCAATGCCCCAGGCTATCGAGGTATCAGACCCACTAATGCACTCACCAAGGCGGGCTTTCCACAGCGAGAAGCTCCCAGCAGAGCGAGACTGTGGTAGAAGTGGTACTTGTTGGCCGTTTCATACAGCTGGGGGGGAGGGAAGGGATTGAGAGACATAGACAGACAAAGAGATGCATTTTCATGATTTACTTATTGAAATGTCCAGTAAATATAAAACAGAAATGTAATGTAGCATAGAACATGCGTCTTATCAAATCATTCTTGGATTTTTGTAAGACGCAATGGATGATCAAATTGACAAGGCTTTGTAGACTAATATGTTTGTTTTAGACATTCAATTAACTCCTTGATTGATCTATCCTTATGGAGTTAGTTTGAAAATATTGCAATTAATCCGTCAATCAAAAGTATTTCTGACTGAATAAAATGCAATTTAATCCAATCACTTGCACGTACATTTCTCTGGTAATCTTCGGGGTCTTTGTTTTTGAAACCTAAAGTGGGAGTAGAGGCAGTTATGGTAGTTGGACTGCATTTATACAGCGCTTTTCTAACCAGTGGCCAGCCTAACCTTGGCGTTGCATAACGTTTACCAACAAAAAGACGGATGAGGAAGTTGTCGCACGGGTCTCTCCGAATGAGTTTTATAAAATATAATAATTAATTGCTATTAAGTATTACCGTGAGCTCCATAAGCCCCAGCGGCCACGGCAGAAGCCCCCGCGAGGGCAGCGACCCTCTGGACGACAATAGACGCGGTCATGACTGCTGTTGTGGTCGAGCTGCTTGCGGAAGAGTTACGGAAAAGCAAAGAAGGTGACTACGTTCGTTCCGGAAGTCAAAGTAGAGAAGTACATCCGGTTAGCGCGGTTCACAATGTGTTTTAGGGCGCAGTAATGGTTTATTTATAAACAGTTTGGGAAATGGTGAGTGATTATAGTCATAGTTTGTCGATTTTTTTCGACAAACGGATTCATTATGTGTTTGAATTAAATTAAACGAGTGTTTTAAATTATTATTTATATTTATGAATAATACAGAATATCATACATGAATCCTTTTTCATAGTCTTTATAATGTGCGTAATAATTATTAGATATTTCAGATTCAAAGTTAAAGAAGCTGTATGTAACAAATCCTACTGTTCTTAATAATAAATTGACCACGATGTTATCAGAGATAAGAGTGATTAACTTCATTTACAAGGTTGATTCCCACTGTAAATATTTAAAAAAATGTGTGTGTGTGTGTGTGTGTGTGTGTGTGTGTGTGTGTGTGTGTGTGTGTGTGTGTGTGTGTGTGTGTGTGTGTGTGTGTGTGTGTGTGTGTGCGTGAGAAGAGGAGGAGGGCGGGGTAACTTTAATCAATGGTGGTATTGGGTTATAGCATGTGAGATTAGTCAATCGAGGCATGCGATTTGCCCCTTCTCCTCTAGTTGCCCCCTTCTCCTCTACCAATACATCCTGGAAGCTTTTTTGTTTTTTGTTTTGTTTCAAAAACATGTGTATACAGCCTCTGACCCTGGCCTTCTGCTAGTATAAATGTAGTACAAGTGTGCCCAAAAGTCAGCCCCGGAAGTATTGGCCTGCTTTGTCCACTCATAGGCTCAGTCACTAGTGCATATTTATTTATAAGGCAATACTTGGTGTGCTACCTAGCTATTTATGTACCCTTATCTTGCGGAAAAGTGCTGGTCCACACTTTTTACGTTCACAGGACTTGGTGTTGCTTTTTATCCCCAATGTGGGGACAGAACAGGGTAAAAAGGCTTTTGTATACTCTGCCCCCACTGTGTGGAATATGCTGCAGAAAGACCTGCAGATTTAGACAGAATGCAATGGCCATAACTACACCTGGGACTCATTTTCCCAGAGGAATGATGGAGTGCAACGTTTCCTTCACTGCAGCTAGTTTTGCCCTCGCAATGAGTGCAGTCCATCTCTGGTGGATACATGGCATTCTTGAGGTGTTCCAGTCTGGTTTAAAAACCCTTCAAAGCACTGAATCTGCCCCTTTTATAAGTTTTTAACAATGTTTTATTATCTACTGACTCCAGGGACTTTGCCCTTCATTTGCTTCCAGATCTGACAGCTGCATTCGAGAAAGTATACCACTGTATCCTCATCTCACGCCTGGAGCGTTGTGTTGGCATTAAAGGCACTGCGCTGGAGTGGTTCAGGTCTCACTATTTGCTTCCCTTAGGGACCATGCTAAGAAGATATAGGGGTCTCTATCCAATGACATGGATGACACACAAATTTACCTGCCGCTGAAACGGAATGATGCAAATTATTGTTGGATTGTCTGAAGAACATCAAAGCTTAGTTGGCCTTAGTTTTTCTAAACTTTAATGAGAGTCTGCGGTGATGAACTTTAGAAAGATTTCCAATGTGTTCCAAATAGTAGTCAAAATGAGACCCAGTAAAAATACAACAAAATGTCGTTGTTTGTCTATAACCCTTTCCATCGTAGTTTGTCAACAAACCTACAGATAATTCTGCAACCTCCTCAGGGGGATCAAATGTTAGAGACAGGGGAGGCCGGGGTCACACCAACTTAAAGGGCATTACAGTTGTCATGTCGGGATGAGACAAAGCATGTATAACCCTTTCCACATCATAAAGCGATAAAAATAACTTGCCCTTGGACAAGAGCCTCTGCTGGAAAAAGCTTGACTGAACTATTGATTTTATCTGTTTTTCCAATATAAAATGTCCAATACCACACCCAGATTGGGTAAAAATACCAGGATTTAAGTTTTACAAAGTACCAAACAGGAGCAAGGATTTTACAACTCTGCAAGTCTCTGGCTCGGGCAACAATCCTTGCCAAAAAGCCAAGCTCGCCCCGTTGGTGTCAGAAGTGTGATTTAAAGAATGGAGAGAGTGAGATCCAGTAATTGGAAGAAGCCATTAGGCAAGTCCAAAGGCACCTAAAGAGGCATAACAGGCTAGGGGAAAACTCGGTGAGGCAAGAAGCGGCGCCCAAACATTTGTGAAGAATTAGCATGGAGTGAGGGGAGCAGAGGGAACAAATAGACGCAACAACATAAACACAGGTGTGAATAACCGGTCCATTAGTGTCCGGTGTCCGGTAGGGATCCCACTGTGCAAGGCCGATAGAGCACCTAGATGTCGCTGAAGCTCCGCTGTGTGAAGATTCCCCACCTCCGACGAATGGATCCTGCCGTCTCACTGAGGTTCCTCGGAGTGATCCCTTTGGTAATGTGGTGATGAGGGACGAGTCCATGATGTGGCGCCTAGGGACCCCATGATCGCTACTCAAGACCATACCCCTCCCAATCCACTAGAAACTGCAAACCCTGCCCGACCGTCGACAGAATCCGATACACGGCAGACACCGGTTGTCCATCGAGGAGTCACAGTTGGGGAGTAGGGGAGGGGCAGGGGCCAACGGACTAGACCCGCATGGAACAGGGATGCTGTAGACCGTAGGTACCTGGGGTGATCTAGTGGACCGTTGAAGCATGGGGATAGTTTCCTGGACTCACTCCGAAGAGGAAGATCCCTGGTAGAGAGCCAGGCTACTTCCTGGCCCGGACGGGTTGGCGGGAGTGTGCTGATGTCTGCCAGTTTGCCTGGTGCTGGGCAAAGCACGAAGCCCGTCGCGCACCTGCATTGGCCAAACTGAGGGCACCTCCGCCTCCATCTCCATCCCTGGAAACAGGGGGGTGCTGGTAACCATATTGGCACTGAAAGAGAGACCGGTAGCAGAGCTGACCATATGTTGTGTCATAATCAGGAGACGTTGGCTCCAGGATGCCAGACTGTTTGACACGTAGCAACTTAGTATCTCTAGATTCTGGTTAACGTGCTGTTTGGCTATTCGACTGGGGATGAAAGCCAGACGGCAGTTGGCGAAGGCCTTCCAAAACGAATTTAGGTCATCGATCCAACACAACGTCCTGGGCAAGGCCGTAGATACGGAACACATGTTGCACCACCAGCCTGGCGGTCTCCTGGGCCGACGGATGTTTGGGGAGGGTTATGAAGTGTGCCACTTCGGAAAACCGTTCACCCACAACCAGAATTGCACAGAATCCGTCCTGCTACCAGCACGCACTATCCCCTGTGCTACACCATCACAGCTTCCCAGCAAATGGTCCAGACCAACCTCCATTATCACCGGGACGCCTAACCCGGAACAACGCTGCATCAACACGGCCAGCACTTACCTCAGCTTAACCGCTTAACCCGCCGTTCCCCTTTCTGCCGAGGCGGCCGAGGCCACCCGCGACCTATGGCAGAGCAGCAGTCACAGACTCGACCCACAGGAAATAGCACAATTCGAAACACCTTCTAGACAACTTCGCAGACGCCTTCGCCTGGCACTCGCATACCAACATTTAGTTGAAGAGAAGATTTGTGAGAAGGGCACTGCTGGAGAGAGTCAGCCCTCCGACAGATAATGGGTGGCTCGGGCATTCGAGGGGAAGAATTGGGACGCTGGCTGGCGTTTCTATGAGGACAACCAACGCCGAAATGCAGTCTCTAAAAATGACTTACCTTGAATCGACGATGCCCACGACCACCTCACCGGGTACAGCTGGTTCGGTTCCCCTGGCCTGCGTAGCGGCTTCTGGCAGATGGCGCCAACCCCCAATGTGAAGCAGAAGAAAGCTTTCCCCACTGAGCATGGTCTGTGGCAATTACGTCACCTTGTCGGCTGAGGGATGGTCTCCAGGTGGTCCGAGGCAAACCCTGGGATGCGGCAGAAGAGGGGTTACGACGCCCGGCGCTGGATACAGGCCTTCCTGCCAGTTGCCTCTCGGGCATCATTCTTTTCCAAAAAGCCGAACTTTCCTTTTTCGGAAGGACAATCTCATCAAGACTGTGACCCATATAGGATACACAAAACGTTATTTTTCATGGGACTTTATTTAAGACCTTTTATTTAACTGAATTATTCATGAGTGAAACCAATTATCAGTTGCGGTGTATTTTCTATGAATAATTAAGTTGCTCCCATTTCCAATGAGAAACACGACGGTCAACACCAATTTGCCAAATAATAGCATAACTAGACAGCTAATTTGCCATTTCAATAAGTTTTGATATCAATTGTGGGTGAGCATTCCTTGCATTTTCTGGAAAAAATATGTAATATGAATTATCTTTTAAAAAAATAAAAGATAATTCAAAGTGAACCTCACCAAGGGAGGGCGCTGTTTGCAACTGTTTTGGAGTTCAGCGAACAAGATCGATTGCAGGGCTCGCTTTACGTTCTCTCCGATCAACATATTGGAATTACACGGGTCACGCTACCTTACCAAAGAACACTTTGTCCCTGTCCTTGGCTGACATAGACAAAGCATTAACACAATGTTTGCTGTTCACAAGCTTTCTTGATCATGTAAGTAATTAAAACAACAAGTTCACACAGCCCTATAGAGCATCATCATCACCATCATGCTGAAATAAACCCCTTGTTTGTGTGTGTGTGTGTGTGTGTGTGTGTGTGTGTGTGTGTGTGTGTGTGTGTGTGTGTGTGCGTGTGCGCGTGTGCGTGTGTGTGTTTGTGTG
This sequence comes from Gadus morhua, assembly GCF_902167405.1. Lineage (NCBI taxonomy): Eukaryota > Metazoa > Chordata > Actinopteri > Gadiformes > Gadidae > Gadus > Gadus morhua. The sequence goes on from NC_044064.1 coordinate 8,264,407, forward strand.
TGTGTGTCCAAATTATAGACATTTTTCAGCTTACTAAGCTATGTGGGTCAAGTTAGATAGCACACTCAGACTATTCTATCTGTTTCTTTCAAGGACATAAATTCTCAATGTTGTTGTAATGTTCTTACCCAGATATTTGCTTTGTTTATGTGTGTGTGTGTGTGTGTGTGTGTGTGTGTGTGTGTGTGTGTGTGTGTGTGTGTGTGTGTGTGTGTGTGTGTGTGTGTGTGTGTGTGTGTGTGCATAACGGATGGGTGTGCAAATGCGCATTGAAATGGACACAGATATGTTGTCTCCATAAGTTTTTTTTTTTAATGGGAATCCATCTTCATGGCACCGGGCGTTTTAACCTGTCCTACATATCTCCTGGTCGCACATGTGCACCAGTCACGCTTCACTGGCCTCCAGACAGGGTTCATTCAGGATGATGTTCCCTTCTTCCCCTCTTTACCAACACACCACATTACACCATCACATAACCACTAGACACACACACACAAACACAGGCAACATATTGCATCACAAGCACACGCACGCACACACACATACCACAAACATACTGCATACACACGCCACACATGAAAGGTTCAACTGTAAACACACCCACACACAAATCACACACAAACCGTAATTGCACACTCACGCACGCACACACAAACACAAGCACACACACATACCACAAACATACTGCATACACACGCCACACATGAAAGGTTCAACTGTAACAAACACACGCACAACAAATCAAACACATACAGTAATTGCACACTCACGCACGCACACACACACACACGACCACACACACACACACGCACACAGGAACTTCAACAAACTCGTACCCATTCACACATGCAAGGACACAAAAATACCATCATAACACACATATGCATCATGCACACATAAACAATCACAAACTGTCGGACAGGTGATGTTCCGTCTGGACCTGACCAAGGACAACAGGGAAGTGCAGCTTTACATCTTGTTTTCCCAGACAAGCGGCAATATTATATAAGTCCCAGCAGCAGCAGCAGCGGTCTGCCCTGAGCCATCTCCTCGGAGAAGAGACCATCAATCTCTCTCCCCCACCTGTCTCCCCCCTCCTCCCTTCCAGCCACAGGGTCCCTGCCCACTAAATCTACAGCCTACCTGGGTGTGTGTGTGGGTGTTTGTGTGTGTGTGTGTGTGTGTGTGTGGGTGTTTGTGTGTGTGTGTCAGTGTGTGTGTGTGTGTGTGTGTGTGTGTGTGTGTGTGTGTGTGTGTGTGTGTGTGTGTGTGTGTGTGTGTGTGTCTGTTAGCATGTATGTGTGTTTTGTGTTCACATATAAGCTTGCACGCGTGTGTGTGTGGGTGTGTGTGTGAGCCTGTGTACACATATTTGCTCGCCTGTGTGTATTTCTGCGCCTTGACCTTTTTTTTTTTTTATTGTGATTGAGCTCCCGTTCAAGAAAACCTATTCAACGCTCGGGTACAAAAAATGACAAGAAAAAAAAGCTGAAACAAAAAAAGAGAAAATCAAGCAGGACAAGCAGAACATTGGTTATTTTAAGCCGCTCTGGTGCAAAGTGAGTGTGACGAAGTGACAGCACGACAGCCTAGCCCCGCATCCATTACATGCATTCCTGTTTTCCCCCTCTGCCTAGGGTTTTACCTTTTACCATGTGCCAGCTCTGAGACAATCACATGGCAAGACAATTAACAATGAGATGTCCCCTTTTTTCCCTTCTCCAGAGCCGGGATGGAAGGCATAATACCCCTTTTTCCATGGGAGACCAAAATCCAAATGCCAAGCCGTCCTGAAATCTATACACACTGTGCCAAAACCTTTTTGTTTTTAAACCACACAGCCCTGTAAGGAGATCAAAACAACCCATTAAAGCTACATTTCAGTTAAAACCTTTATTTCTTCCTCATTGTTATATGGTCACACAATATCTTACATAAATAAGGACTGAATGTTTCAGATTGCGCCATCCGTGGCGACCATTGCGACGCGTTCTTTTTTACTTCCCATATTCCTGAAATACATAGTCCCCAGAGCACAGCTTGTGTTGGTCGAGCCAAAGAGCGACTACACACTCCGACACTCTGTATTTCAGCACAAACATCCTGGTGCCAGATTTTATTTTACCTGACAGAACCCGGGGCCCCAGTACACCCTTCAATGCTGAAATCAAGTGTGTAAAAACTTGGAAACGCACCCAGTATTACAGAGAAAACCTGCCACCACCTACTGTGAGCTGTGCCCAGAAAACAATGTAACTTATACCAATGACTACATCCGTAGCCCCCACTAAAGTTACTAAGTCACTTATCGATGTCAAACCCTCTATGCACAGCTCAAAGGCTGCCTTTTACATTTTATGACATCACAGAATGGTCCTGCATTGAAAGGTACGTTCTCTCTAAAGCAGCTTTCACACCGCCGCGCGGCAACTCGCCGCCTCCATTCATTTCAAAGAGGGAAAGGCGGCAGAGGGGAGGCGGTTACAAAAGGGGCTGTTGACCAGGAAGCGGTTGCCGCCCACGTGAACGCGCACAGATTTTGCCCTACCGCTCAGCTTTCCCCGTGTTGAAACTTTCCGCAGCAGCAGCCACTTTTGAAAACGCCTGGCCCTTCACACCTGCCGCGCTGAACCCTCCGGCAGCGAGGTGGTTACCAGGGCGGTTGCCGCACGCTGGGGTGCAAGCACCTTAGAGGTCAACCTTTTCAGATCGCTTCTGGAGCAGAACGCATCACTTTGTTTATCGTAAAAGCCCATTTTTACGATCTGTCATGTCTCTACGTGGCCACTAGGGACGGCGCGCCTACCACTGCCTTTGACACGCCAACCTTATCAGTGGAAATGTATCTCACCTGTCTTCAATAACGTTGACCAGAGAATCCTCTCGGTGTGACTTGCTCAATCAATAACGTGTAAGGAATCTTTGTGCCAGTTAACAGCCGGTGGATTTCCCTTTTAGTCATTTTCTCCTCTGAGTGCAGAGATTCATTTTCCACCAAATACCTGTCACCAATGAAATGTATTTTCTTTTGTTACAGCATCAGATAATTCGCGGGATTGTGTTCAATGTTCACATCAGTGACTAAAAGAAAATATGTACAAAGAAGGGACACATGGACAACACAAGAGTTCACCATGGCTGGGGAATCCTGTTCAGTGCAAATCGTATCGCAAACAAAACCAGGAGAAGGCTGTTATAAATACAGCTGTTAACACAAAGTGAAACTAAATGTGTAAATAGTGGCACAACATGAGAGAGAGGATTCACTGTTTGGTCATTAAAGAACACCTGGTGGTGGAGGCCTCACTAGACTATCCCATCGGTAACATGAACATAACGTCACCCATTACATTGAAGATTGGTGGAATCAACATTTCATGGAATCGATCCCTGATTCAAACGCCACCACTGCCACACGAGCCGACTCCAGTCTTGAGAGTGGTGGGTGTTGCTCGCTGTACAAAGTGAAGGGCTGCAATTAGCCCAGTTGTTAAGCTCATCTGCATCTCTCTTCAAAGAGGATCAATGTAAATTGGTGGGGGATTTAGCCACTGGCAGCAATTAGGGATGGGGGGAGGAAAAATCACAGCTTGCTAGAGACACTTGGTTGTGGCGTTTTTTTTTTTTGTATTGAAAACAAGTTTGGTTTTTATTCATTCTCGCATCTTATCAAATTCTGTTTAATTAGCTCTGAGTGTGGTATCTCCAGTTTCACTCTTCTTCTTTTTCCCTTATTGGCATACATAAAGTATTCTAGAATAACGTATCCACATGCCATTAGGAACACATACACTCACATAAGCACTCGTGTTAATACACACACACACACACACACACACACACACACTCACCAACAGACTCCAATGGACATATTCAACCACATGCATAGAAATGTTCACACACACACATACACACACACACACACACACACACACACACACACACACACACACACACACACACACACACACACACACACACACACACACACACACACACACACACACACAGGTAATTTACGCAATTTAAGTATTTTCCTGAAATGACCGTAGGACATTTTTGTCTTAGGTTTCCTAGATAGGACACAACATGCTTACCATTGGAAAGTCTAACATTGGCCTGTCTGTAACAATGGAATTTGTAGTTCCTGAGTCCTGTTAGAAATCATGAGGAACGGTCTGATGTCAGCTGAGGTGGCCAACCTTCCACCCCAGCCATGAACACTACATCCAAACGTCAGCTGTTTCCCTTCTGCTCTGTGGTGTGTGTGTGTGTGTGTGTGTGTGTGTGTGTGTGTGTGTGTGTGTGTGTGTGTGTGTGTGTGTGTGTGTGTGTGTGTGTGTGTGTGTGTGTGTGTGAGCGGGAGAGGGATAGAGAGAGAAGAGGGATAGAGAGAGAGAAAAAGGGAGAGAGAGAGAGAGCTTAGGAGACAGAATGAGGATTACCAGTGGAGCATGGGGTATATTAATCAGAGTTGTCACATGCCGTGTGTACCGGACAATTGATGATCCAATCACAGCTCGGCGTCGTCCCAGAGGCCCGCCATGACGTTGCGTCATCTGTCTCATTCACTTTGCCTTGCTTAACAATCTCTCTCTCTCTCTCCTCTCTCCCTCTCTCCCTCTCTCCCTCTCTCTCTCTATCTCTCTCTCTCTCTCTCTCTCTCTCTCTCTCTCTCTCTCTCTCTCTCTCGCTCCACCTTACTCTCTCACTCTCTCTCTCTCTCTAACTCTCTCTCTGTCTCTCTCACTCTGTTTCCCCATCTCTCCCCCTCTCTCTCTCAGTCAATCGTATGCTGTCTTTCAAACTCACGCCTTCAGAGTGAGTTTGTTTTGTCTCTCGCCTCTGACTCCCACTCATACCATCTCACGGCAACTCCACCTATTCCATGAACGCTCCGTCTGTCTCTCTGTCTGTTTACATCCATCACATCCACTCCCCATCTGAGTTTTGCTTGCTCCAACAACAGCAACAGCGCCTGCTTGACCCTCCAATAATCCATTTGGTGTCTTGGATGCTGCTCTTGTTGTTGACGATCAACGCATCCCATACGATGGATTGAAAGGCATGCTAGTAAAGGTAGAGCGATTCATCCACACGGTGACATAGACGAAGGGGCTGAGTGTATATAATCCACAAGGCTAACCTCTATTCATACAGCGATCGCCGTCCCTTAGGGCGAGGGGAAACGCTGGATATGGATGAAAGTTGTTGTGTACCCCTTGCGGTGTAGTGTTCTTACCAGCTTAGGTGACTTGCCCCGAAGAAGGTGTTAGGGGCATTGTTTAAACCCTGGCCGTCGGGGTGCCTGCTGGTCAACGGGGGCGGCAGAGGCCTGATAAGATGGGAGTCAGAGATGGTGACTGCCGGTGTTCACTCAGGCCCTGTAGCGCTCAATAAAGCCAAGGTTGCAGAACAGGGCGCCCCAGGGCCAGCAGACCAGCAAGCTGTCAATTTGTTTGTTTTAGACACCGTCCGACCACGTTCCCACGCTGATCGTCAATACCCAATTAGATGTCTTGGAAAGCAGGTGCCAGATAGTCTTTCTAACCAGATACCACTCTGGGTGTTGCTGTCAAGCCATCAGTTCAAAGATGTAAAAAAGTAGCAAAACCTCAAGAATGTTATTAAAGAAGCGCATGACCAAAAACCCACGATAACAGCTAACGGTAAGCACAAACAGTTCAGCGCGTCACAATTAAAAGCTAATGTCTTGGTTTGATTGGATGTCACACAGGGCACTATCAGATAAGGTATCTTCACTTGACATGTGGGGGCGGGATGTGGCTCAGGAGGTAGAGCGAGTTGGCTCTACCTCGATCCCTGAGCGTCGATGTCCCTGAGCAAGGCACCTCACCCTAACTGCTCCTGACGAGCTGGCTGTCACCTTGCATGGTTGACCGTCGGTGTGTGAAAGTGTGCATGAATGGTTTATTTTAGGTAACATGGTAAAGAGCTTTGAGTACCCACTGATTAGAATAGAGCTATATATATCCATTTACCATTTACATGTGCTCCTAAAAAGGAAACACCCATACTACTATGAAATGCTACCTTTGCTGAGAAATTACAACTGCTTGCTAGCTTGGCGCACAGTGTACTAAGACGACGTCAGCCTGATGTTAGTATGACTAGTATGACTTCAATGGTCATTGGTATGATTACTGGGTTCATCAAAGCTCCTTTCCGTGTCATCGTGTACGTCTATGCTAAAGCAATGTACTTTTCAGAATTGCATTAGCATTTAGCCTTAAGGCAAACAAGAGTCATCAGTGGATTATATATTCCATTAATTCATGACGACCACACACAGAGACGGCAGTAACCTCACCGATGGTCATGACTGCGAGGGAGTACATTTCCAGTATTTTTCAGTTTCAGGTTTCGCAGTGGTCGAAGTAATGAATGGAGAAATATGTTGCCGGCTTCAAGGATGATGTTCGTATATTTCTCAGATGAGATTGGTAGAAATTGATTTTCTTCAATATAATCTCCTGCTTGTTAGGTGGAAATCGTGTCTGAATTTGGAGGTCAGAATAAGGCATTAAAATAAAATCAGCAGGATCGATCTACAGACAATTTGTTACATTTATATAATATTAATCACGCTGTGGTTTTATTTAACACGAACAGACAGCCTTCACTTCACCCTACGATGTTATCATTTGCTTTCGATTAACGGCCCCTACTTTACCGTCAGTTGTGATGGTGATAACCATTACAAGCCATTTAACAATGTGCCTGGTTTGCGACCTCACACATGGGAGTACAGCAGAGATCAGTGATGGATGGCTCCACCCATTAGTTTAATCAGTTGGTACTTTTCACTGGATGGGCATGTAGGTGGACCTCTGAAACAGTTTTAGAAAGAAGTTGGGAGGGGGTGCACCAAAAATGTGCAGGTAACGTGTGAAGACCTTTAGGTGGCCTCCTCGTGATTTCACTTTAATCCACTAATGGGCTTTAAGAGATTTGTTATTTTTGGAACGCATTTGCAATTTTTCTGCAAGCGTTGTATTTAGATAGGAGCCCAGCATTGCACCGTCAATCTATATACTTTACTAATTGCAATCTGCTATGACCCCTTTACAAACTGAATTTTCTGTGTCACTAACCAGCCAAATCTTTTGGCTAAGGAGTTGTAATTAGTTGTGTCAAGTTCAGAGGAAAAACTACAGGAATGCATCAGAGGAAAGACAATTACATGATGAAAACTGAATTCCATTTAAATTGCACTTCTGATTAAGTACTCATGGTTTTTTCCTCATCAACTATATGTGTCGTTGTGTTGTGTTGAAACGTTATATGTAATATTGTAATTGCGGCCATTCCCCTCCCTTGCACCTCTCTCTCTTTCTCTCCTTTGTTCAATATTTTTTTAATGATGATAAACCATCATCATCATCAGCTCAATCAACGCTGTTTTTTGTGTCATCCGGAATCGAATCGTTCTATGAAGCAAAAGGTGAGAAGCTCAAATGTAAACACGTGAGGGAAAGTCCCTCTGAAAGTGTCCATGGTGGCAGCCTTCTATTGAAAGGCCCAGGACAGGGTTGGATCCCCAGTAGTTTACTGTTATAATGACCATTCATTTCTCTCAGCGCCAAATCTGCTCTCCCTGCCCATCTGCCTGAACCTGTGGTGAACTGCTTAACTCCATCAATTCCAGGTTATTAAATATGTAACTGCACAGCAGGAAAAAACAACTCTGCCCAGTTGTTGTGGAATTAGGCCGACCCACTGTGTTCCCAGATGAATCACCGGAATTAGTTTCCACAACTGGTTTAACGGTTAATAGAACCGATGGCCGTACCGTACGCGGACCAAAGAGCCATTTATTTGACCGATTTTCATCCCCGCTTGTCGCCAAATTAGATCTCCGTTAACGACGGCTGGAAAAAGCATTGAACAATAATTGCCTCAAAACAATTTAGATAGGAAACGGTTGCCGGACGATTTGGGCCACAATGACGGGAGGCGGCGGATGGCAATGGTGTCGTTCCTGCCATTAACTTTCTGACAAAGTCACATAACGAGCGGAGAGCGAGGAGATAAGAACGTCATGCGATGGTGGTAAATTATTTGTATTTATTTTTCTAGTTTGTGAGAGAAACATGTCCTGACAAAAACACATTAAGTGAATGAATATCAATGTTCAATTAAACCCGGCACGATGGCTAAGCACACCACATAAAATGTACAATAGTAACCTTGTTGTGGTCGTCTTATTTTACAACCTTATTACACGTTACCACCAGGGAAACTCTCCTCCAATTGGCTTGCCCTCGATGCTTGTTCAGCTCCATTGTATCTCGAATGGAGTCAAATAAAAGTGGGCACGTTCTACTTTATTCTATCTCACTGTGATCCTCATGCATAATGAAATATCTCCCATCAGGGCCCCTTCACCAACACACGCAAACACAGATACACACACACACACACACAAACATACACATACACACTGGCGTGTACACACACGCATGCACTACACCCACACAAATGATGTTTCCAAATGCAGTCTACTTTAACAACCTCTCAACTATGTACAGTGTAACTACATACATGTAGTACATTTTGTAGTTTTACTGGAAACAACAAGCATGGCACAGATTCAAAGTTATAGATGAGCAGAGAACGACATGGAGGAAGCAAGGGGGAGAGAGGGGGAGGAAGGGGGGTTGGACCGATGACATAACCGAACTGATCAGCACATTGTTTTTCTTAATTGAAACTGGGGTGGCCCAATCCCATCTTTAAACCCCTCCCCCTATTTGGCACTCTTTTTTTTGAAGATGCGCTTTTTAATGAAGGCATGAAGTCCACTCATGCCTTCATTAAAAAGCGCATCTTCAAAGAAAAAAGAAAAGTGCCAAAATGGATGTTTTTTTTAACTTATCTCTTTTTATTTACCTTTAATTCCTGTGTTTGGAGAATGTATTTGGTCAAACTGTGGACACTTGCGTGAATAGGGTGATGACTGAATTGTTAACTAAGTGCTGGCTGTTTTGACCTTGCTCCTCCTCGCAGAGCCTAGTCTAGGTAGGTGTGAAGTAAAGTGAGTCAGATAAATGCAGTGAAGTGCGTTAGGGCTTAAACAGGGCCCTGCAGCCGCCAGAATACACAGAGAAGGCCAGGGCGGGCACAGCGCCATCACTTTGCCAGGGCTTTGCATGCGGGCGAAAGATTGTGGTGGGCTGGTCTGGGCCAAAATACAGATTTTCTGTCCCAGTCCAGCCCTTGGAGAGAGAAGGGAGAGAAAGGCAGGAGATGAGCTGTAGTAACGCTCTGTGTGGGTACTACAGACACAGCTTTAGGTCCGGAAACTCCCCACGCCTTACTACAGAGTTCTCTTATGGTTTTGAGAGCACAAGGAAGGATTTTGGTTCAGCCTTGGCTGTATCTTTTGTGGCAAATTCAGTTGAGCATCTCTGGTCTACAGATGAGGTGAAGTTACGAGCTGGAGAAAGCGGAAAGGATTCTTTGAAATATAGAAGAGAAGAGGAGAATTGTCAGCGAAGGTTTTTTTTCATCTGTCTTCCGTGCTTGGACAAATCTCTGAACCCTATTTTTGCCTTTGTTCTTTTGTACAAAATCTTAAAATATCAGCGTGTTATCGGATAAAGTGGTTTACCAGAAACAGTTTCAGAGAGAGAGTGTTTGTGTAGGATTGAGTCAACATTTAGTATAACATGAGTTGTATTATTAATATTACTGTTAGTATTAATAGTAGTAGTAGTAGTAGTGGAAGTATTAATTGTAAATGTACCAGTACCACTATGTACTAGTGGTATTCTTAGTCATAATAAACAAGCAGGTAACAACAAATCAATGGTTTCTGTGCTAATAAACTGACCGCGAAAGCTAATGGGGATTGGGAATAGTGTTCACACGTTTGGAGATCAGCTGGGCATGCTCATTGGAATCGGAAAAAGCAAATGAGAGGGTGGGAGAGAAAGTGCTTTTTTGAATACTATGGGTAGCTTGGGATTAAGGTTAATGGTTTTATTAGATTGCAACTGTACATTATTGCGAATACCTTGGAGCGAATACTTTATTTGAACCGGATGCCATGGGATGTACCTGTGGCGATCTCTTCTGCATTATGCGCTCCAAGGGAATATGGTAATGGTCTTGAAACAGGAAACATGAAACAACAAACAGCATTATTGCCAGGGTGTGTTTGTACCCCCATGTGTTCACCCAACATGGAATGTGATAATAAACAACTTTCAAGAGAAATATGTTTTGTGTGTGCATGTGCGTGTGTAAGGGTGCAAGTGTTTTGTGGAGGAGAAAGTGAGGTGAGAGAGAGAGAGAGAGAGAGAGAGAGAGAGAAGGAAGAAGAAGAGAGGCCTGAGGGGCCGTGGGGCTGTAGCCAGGGCCTCCCATAAAGGAAGCTCCTGGAGCAGACCCTGTCAACGCTAACTCAAGCCTTGTTCCACCCAGGAACTTTACCCAGGAACTAGGAACTTTTGGGGGAACTAGGTGACACTAGGTGACACTCAATTAAGTTCTGGAGAAATTATTTTGTCCCCAAAAACTGGGGTAGGACTTACGAAAGGTACAGCTGTAATTGAGTACTCAGCCATTTCAACATCTGCAGCGCAAACTTTTTGTTCACTTCGACATGCACACACATCAATCCCACACAGTCCTCTTATTGCATCCATAGGTGTGCGCCATTCGCGTCTAACTGATAGTAGACACAATTTTATTATTCGCTTTTTCCATGTATTCGTTATGCACCTGATTGTAAAAGGACCTTCATTTGTTTAACCTTCACGGGGCTTTACACCGCGGTGGGGACGCAGACAACAAGGGGCCGAGGGGACCTTTGAGGCCCTTGAAATGTAGTTAATGGGACTAGAAGTTGTGGGTCATTTTGGTGGAAACGCTGCTTTGTAGCACAGGGCCATCCCACCAAAAACAGGCTCCAGGATGAACATACACAGGACGGAGTAAACACACTCCAGGGCCCTCCACAATATCTCTCCACAAACTGGGAACTATTTGTTCCAGAGATAATGGGTTTGTGTGTGGGATGTGTGTGAGTTTTGGATCGAGGTTGTTTGCATGCCCTACGTGTCCTGTGTGTGTGTCCTTTTGTGTGTGTGTTTGTGTGCTCCTATGTGTGAGTGTGATTAAGTGTATTGCTCTGTGCTGGATAAGGTACGGGCTTAGGTTGTGGTACACATTGAGTGAGTACTGTGTGTGCGTGTGTGTGTGTGTGTGTGTGTGTGTGTGTCTGTTCGTGTATGTATCTTGTCATGGTACACATGTTAATGCCAGTATCTATCGTTGCATTTTATTACAGACGCCCACAGAGGGCACCTGTGTGTGTGTGTGTGTGTGTGTGTGTGTGTGTGTGTGTATGTGTATGTGTGTGTGTGTGTTTGTGTGTGTGTGTTTGTGTGTGTGTGTGTGTGTTTGTGTGTGTGTGTGTGTGTGTGTGTGTGTGTGTGTGTGTGTGTGTGTGTGTGTGTGTGTGCGTGTGTGTCTTACTAAAGGCTCAGCTGTCGGGGGTCCCTCATGGCCCATTACCTTTGATGCAGGCTCAGGGTCTAACAAGGGCACACATAAACACAAACACACGCACACACACAGACACACGCGCACACAGTCATGAAAACGAAAACATGCACTTACGCACAAATACACATCGACAAGCAAGCATGGACAAACATACATTAAACGTTTCACAGACACACACACAGATACACACACACACACACACACACACGACGCCCACTATAGATGTCACTCCCCCCTTCCCTCACCTTGGCTATGATGAGGTGTCACTGGCCTAGTGAGGTGGGTGGGGGCCAGGTGTTGGGTGGGTTGGTATGGTGGGGGCCAGGTGTTGGGTGGGTTGGTATGGTGGGGGCCAGGTGTTGGGTAGCATGCACAATGTTGCTTTTACCAGCAACATGTAGGTTTAATCTGTGGATTTATTCACAACAGGGGGCTTGTCGACAGACGACAACAAATGAGATGCATTGTTTTCCTTCCAGCAGCCGCCAATAAATACGCAGCAAATATAGTCACGTGCAGAGTTTTAAGAGAGGTAATGATAACACATGAGACAGGTGCTTCACCTGTCGGTGTCTGCATCTGCTGCGGCTTGTTGCCGTGCCGATTGGCCTGTCAGGGTTCTGCTCTGTAGACGCATGCTCACACACACACACACACACACGCACGCACACACACACACAGAAGCACACGCATGCACGCACGCACAAACCCTCACAAGCACGCACACGCACATACACAGGCTCACACACATGAAAACACGCACACACACACACATACACACACAAAATCACACACACACACACACACACATGCACAGGCCCACTCACACCAAATCACACACATGCACACACACACGATATACAGACTAGATTTAAGCATTAGCTTTGGCTATCTCTAGATCTTTAGCATTATATCTCAATTTCCATTGGCTGAATTTGACCAAACATAGATATGTTTGCGTTACACAGTAATGCATGCAATGGATTAGTTTCTTGTTTGTTTAGGAGATATTTCCCCTGATTTTTTTTGCAGACGTCAAGTGGATTAATTTGTCCGTCTACAGAGGTTGGCTTCATATTCAGACGGAGAGAGAGAATGTTTTGGGGTGGGCCTCTGTCATCACCATCGTAATGTACCAGAATGTCATCACCATGGTAATGTAACAGACAGGTAGCCGCCCGATTCCCTTTCCCACAGGGGCAGTCACTGCTGATTAACAATACCATATGCAACACTTGGTGTGTCATGATTGTTGTTTGAAATACAGCAAACAAACAAACAAACAGGAGAGAGCGAGCCAAGCCCGAACCACAACAAACAACCAGGGGGGGAGTAGAGGAGAAAAATAAAAGCCCTTACTATGATTTGGCAGGTAAAAATAGAAATGAAAAATGGTGATGGATCACTCTCCAGCAGAATGCTCTTGGCCTACATTGAGATTATATGGGCAGTGTGGAAATGGGTGTGGGGGGGGGGGGGGGGGGGGGGGGGTGTAGTGGGGGTGTAAGGATCGGAGTGAGAGAGGGGGGGGGGGGGATGAAATGGGCTCGTGGCGCTTTAACGTCCTCTGACGTCACGCTGATGCAGATCTTCAAGGCTGACGGGGGGAGGCTGAGAGAGAGAGAGCGAGAGCGAGAGCGAGAGAGAGAGAGAGAGAGGGGGGGGGATGAAAAAAAAATCCTCAGCACAAAATCGTTCCTATCCTCCTCGCCGCTGGCCGCGCGGTTGACAACATGGCTTGATCGACGCCGACCGCGACGCGGGAAGGACTGCCGGATCTGTGGGTGACGTCGACAACGACATCCGTGCACGCGACGCGACCGTGCATCGAGGGACAGAGAGGACGCGGGGTGATCCAACCGTTGTCACAGCGACAAACTTCGTAATAGGAGGACAGTCTTTTTTTTTTTATCATTGGGACTGTGTACGGCGCGCGACCCTCGGAGAAGACGTGCGTGTGTGTGCAGCGTGTGCGGGAGCGTGAGAGCCAATCGCACAGAAAGAAACGGGCGATTTTTTACTGTTTTATTTTTTGACTGCCTTCACCACCTTCGTTCTGCAGAAGAAGCGGCCGACCACGCAGCCTCCTCCGTGCCGTTACCGGAGCGCTCGAGGCGCGCACTGCTCCCGGTATCGCCCCGTGATGCTGATGCTGAGCTGTGTGCAGGATTCCATCACCGCGCAGCATCCTCAAGGGCACGCACGCGCGTTGGAGAGGGAATTGCGTGCATCCTAAACGGTGCCCCCCGTTGTGTATTGGGGGCAGCAGCTCGTATTGAGGGCTCGAAGACTCGAAGGTTTTCTGGGGTATAATCATTGCAGGATCGTTGCTTTTAGTCGATTGACCTACCTATATGTAAAGAAATTAATTGCATTAATTGCATTTTAGTGCTGTGCTGGAGGAGAGCGCGTTGTCACTGACACATAGCGTGGTTTAGTCGGAGAAGCGCCTGCCGTCGGGGTCAGCTGGATGCGACAGCTTATCGAGGGAAATCACACACGGGGAATGTGCAAATAGCCGAACGTTTTATTTCACTCGACATCTCGCTTTTCTGGAGGAGAAAAAAAGCGCGTAGACTGTGGAGCCGAGGAGAGGACGACGTCCCATCCTTCCCGCTGCTTGGGGAGAGCAACATCAGTTGGATTGTGCGTCCATCCATCCGACGACCACCGATCACGGTAAGGTAGTCTGCTGACATCACATCGTGTCTTTTAAACCATTATTATAATGTTATTTGTAGACGTTGAGTGTTTAAAGTATGGTGTGAGGCAGATGGACTGATCACTTGATGATGTATAACATGGTGATCCAAATCGGCTATCTTCTTAAACGTGATGGAAATCATGTCATCATGTCAATCATAGCCTATTCAGACACCCTATTGTAAAACCTGCTCCTAGCTGGATGCTCCAAAGCACCAAATCCTTCCCACGGTACCGTTATCATCGAAGAAGAGCAGCAGTATTTAAAGACACAGAGGCTTCTCTGGGTGTACCAGATCACATGTCTACTCCTGAAGATCAATGCTCAAATGGTTGCATATTAATTAAGGCGGTTGCCTATGCCTATATCGCCTAGATCACCGTGTAGATCTCTGTGCGTCTGGCATAGGCTACTCTCTCAAACATTAAAAAAGGGTACTCAAGTTGTGTCTTGGACATGGCTACTCCAGAGAGACCCACTATGTTTTGCAGTCAGTCTGACGGTCGGATGTACAACTGAGTTCTTGATTCTCACGTACACACACACAGAGCCCCCTCACCCCCATCCCTCCATCCCCCCTCGACCCCAGCCCTCCATCCCCCCGCCTAGACCAAACCCACACAAACGCACAGAACTTCCTTGTAGTCGTTTCCCATCAACAAGGAAAGACATCCCTCTGACGCTGTTGTCTTGTGGTGGTGGGGGTGGTGGTGATGGGGGTGGTGGAGGAGGTGGTGGTGGGGGTGGTGGTGATGGGGGTGGTGGAGGTGGTGGTGGTGGGGGTGGTGATGGGGGTGGTGGTGGTGGTGGCAGTGGAGGTGGTGGTGGTGGTGGTGGCAGTGGTGGTGGTGGTGGTAGGGGGGAGGGGCCTTCCTAGCCGGCTGTTGTCTCGCAAGAAGACTCCATAAGAACATATATGCTACTTCGCACACACAAACACACACACACACACACACACACACACACACACAGACACACACACGCACACACACACAGACACAGACACACACACACATGCGATACACGCAACACACATATATAGACCCGCACGCACACACACACACACACACACACACGCACACGCACACGCACAAACACACAAACACACACACTCTGTAAGAATAGGGTGCATTTATATGCTTGGGTTGGGGGTCTGGTGGTGGGGGGCATTCCGATGTGGGGGCCGTGCTAGATGATAGAATTCAGCCGAGACAAGAAGCTCTCTGTTCTTATCTGTGGCCCTCCTCTCTCTTCTGGCCCTCAGTTCTCGCCTCTTCTTTTGCGTCTCCCCTGGTTCCCCCTCTCCTCTCCTCCCCTCCTCTCCACACTCTGTCCTCTGCTCTCATCTCGGCCTTCTCCTGTCTTCCTCTGCTCTCATCTTTTTTGGGAGGAAGCTCGGCCATCCTCCTCTCTCCTTCTCTCACGTCCTCTCCTCGTCCCCCCCCCCCCCCTCTCTCCCCCGCTCTCTGCTCGTCTCCTCTTGTTCACATCCCCCCCTCCGCTCCACTCCTCCTCTCCTGTTTCCTCCCCTCAGCTCCTTTCTCTCTCTCGCTCTCTCCCATCTCATCCCTCCCTCTGCATCAGGTCTTCGAGAGAGAGAGAGAGAGAGAGAGAGAGAGAGAGAGAGAGAGAGAGAGAGAGAGAGAGAGAGAGAGAGAGAGATCGTGAGAGTTTTAAACATGTATGCAGTGTTGTGGGGTGGGGGTCAGACGACTGTGTGTGGGTGTGTGTGTGTGTGTGTGTGTGTGTGTGTGTGTGTGTGTGTGTGTGTGTGTGTGTGTGTGGGAGCGTCGCCGCTCACAGTGACGCACACACCAATCACACGGCAATCATCAAAAAAAAGAGAGAATCAGAAGTAGAGCTCTAACAAATGAAAGGGGAGGAGAGAGAGGGCGAGCGGGTAGAGCGAGGTTCACGGCGACTGGCCCAGCTTGGCCTGTGTATTCATTTAGGCACGGTGGATCAATGGGCTCTAATTGATCTTCAATGGGGTCGTTAGAGGCGCAGAGGACAAGTGGCCTGGCCAGGGAGGTCTGTACCTAGCGCGCCTCATCGTCCGCGCGCAGCAATGCGCACGTCACACGCGCACGTCACACGCGCACGTGTGAGTGTCCTCAGTGTTGCGTCCGAGTGTGTGTTCACACGCAGCGCCCGGTCCTATCCAACGATATGCAAAGCAGTTCCACCCCCCCCCCCCCCCCCCCCCCCCCTCCCCTCTTGCCCTGGCCCTCCCCTATTTTCCTCTCTAACAAAAAAAGAGCCATAGATCAGAGGCATATCACCCCCCCCCACCCACCCCCCCCTTGTGTGGACTGATGGTGGCCGGGTCGTGGCAGTCAGCAGATGGAGGACGTGCGTGCCCTCGCCGGCATCCTCAGACGCACGCCCACCGCCTACGTGGCTGCGAGGCTAAATTTGTTTTCAGGTGTGGAAGTGACAGTTTGCTTGCCGTTCTATTTTTAGGATCCAGGGGGGTGCAGAGCAAGCGATGAGAAGGTGTTGGTGGTGGTGGTGGAGGTGGTGGTGGTTGTGGTGATGGAGGTGATAGTGATAGTGGAGGTGGTAGTGGTGGTGGAGGAGGTAGTGGTGGAGGTGGTGGTGGTCGGGGTGTGGAGGATGGGGAGGAGGGCCGGGGAAGGGGTTGGGTTGACAGCGATCGATACATCGAGTGGCAGGTGCGGTCAGCCTCTGTTTTTCTGTGTGGATTGCAAATATGAGCTGGAGGGAGTTTTGACTTGTTGTACCGGACGCACGGACCCGTATATCTTGTAAACCAAATTCATGTTGTTATTTAATATAAGGGTTTGTTGTTTGAATCCCTGGGGAAAGGAGTAGTGTTTACTAGAGACAGTGGTCTAACACTTAGTATCAGCAGATCACAACTTCCTTGTGCCACATGGGTCAATTCACCAAGGCTTTGATTTGGAAGGGGTTGATTGTGGCACTTAAAAACATATATAATTCTGTTTATTGTCTATACAAACTACAATATTTGGCAATGCTTCTCTTGTGTTTTTTTTCCCTAAATGCTCTGGTTCATTTTTCAAGGGAATTTGATTAATCTGAAATGAGACGATCCTTTTTGTGTTGGACATTGATTCTGAATGTTAATATGTTGCTTGTTGGATGATGACAAACCCTCTAACCCTCTCCGTAGAGGCCGTGAGACCCGCTCTTATTTGACATAGGGATAGACGCTGTGGTTTAACCAGCATCAGGGCAGATTTACTTTTGTATTTATTTAAGGTTAAACATGGTACACCCCAACATGCCATGTATTGTGAAAACATTCTGTTGTGTTTAAGCGCTGCTAGCATTGCCACAAACTAATGAGTCCAGCTCAACCTAAACTGTGAACCCACTGCCTACGCCAGCAATAACCATTTATATTATAAGCCCCGGAGTAAGGCCCTGGGGGGGAGGGCTTTTTATGATCTTTTATAATTATAAGAGTTATAATTAGCTTTGTTTCTCGCATATTAAGTAAAGAAACAACTGCGGCCGAAAATGTGTCAACTTTCTTTACAGTAGGCTGAATTCTTGGATCAAATATCAGATCAGGATGATTTTAATGACCATTAACATGGGTAATGGTGCGTTAACGGCAGTCTCGTCGCTGTTTGCGTTGAAGGGAGACGTTGGGATATTAGTTTGTTGTTTCTCCTCTCGACCACTGAGTGGCTAAACCTTGGCCCTCAATCTTGTGTGGATTGAAGTTGTTAAAAAAACCTCACACATTTCATTTGTTTATTGCGAGTGCACAAAAAGTAATTAACAGGTTTTTTAAACGTATATATTATTCACATTTCTCAATTCATTTGTAATTTGGTCCTAACTGCTGCTCACAGGCTCGTCCGGTTGGTTCTTCTAATCTCAGAGTTCTGTTACAGCGCAGCCCGCCGTGGTACAGGGCTAAACGCACACACTTCAAGTTCATCCCGTACAAATCCCTGAAGCTCTCTGCTCCTCTGGCTGATTAAAACCATACAGTCCTGGGCAATCTGATTCTCCTTTCTCCCTCTCTTGCTCTATTCTCCTCAACTCCCCGCGGTACGGTAGCGCAAGCTGTTCACCATGTCAGCTAGCCTCCCCCTCCCACCGTTTGCATTGAATTCTGTAATGGTTTCTTGGTTTGGTTTGAGGCCACCGGTTGACAGGTGGTTCGGATATAAACATAGACGTCTAAATATACATATACTCAACTAGCACTGCTCCACACCAGGTACTGAGATCAATCTTTGTCTTTCTGGTGTTTTAGGAAAGCAAGCACACACACCATGTTTCTCCGAAAAACCTGAAAAAACTATCGAAACAACGTGTCTTTCTATCGAGCTATCGGGTTGCTGTCAGTGCTTCAAGGAGAGGAGGCGTCCTCATGGCTCTTCTGTGATAGCACTGCTAGCAGCAGGGTGCTAAGCTGCAGACAGGAGATCCAGCGAGGAGAAGGAGGGGGGGTTCGTCAGGCTTTTCTCT
The DNA here is from genome assembly GCF_902167405.1 of Gadus morhua. Taxonomy (NCBI): domain Eukaryota; kingdom Metazoa; phylum Chordata; class Actinopteri; order Gadiformes; family Gadidae; genus Gadus; species Gadus morhua. Next base: position 8,283,122 of record NC_044064.1, read on the forward strand.
CTCCCCCACAGGTAATTAATGGACAGAAAAGAGAAGTTTGACTACAAAGCAGTGTTTGAACACATCGCCACCAGCTCCCCCATAACCAACACATGTTGACAACACAATTCATTAGGGAAAAGTTCGGGGAGTCCACTTGGGGCATGGGAATGCAAAAAAGTAATTTATTTCCTTTATCATTAAGTTCAAAAGGGAATTTCATCTGCTTCAAAAGTAGACTCATAAGTAGTCATCTTTACAAGTTTAAAAAATTAGACCCATCGATCATGAAGAACAACATGGCGTTTATTTATACTCTAATGATCTGACCGACCTCCCAGTATGTGCAAGATAATGTTGCGAAAATCTTCGATTACCCCTCGGCCAAACCACAGATGTGTTGTTTGGCCGAGGGTGCCATCGTGTTGCCACCCACGTTTGCTTGTACTTTTCTCAAAGTTCTCCTTGAGCGGATCCCAGCTGTGCTGGAGAGGAGGAGTGTGCAGTTGCTATGGAAGCGATGCTTTTCCCCAGGACGGACCTCTAATGAAGACCCCACTGCTCGAAGCTCGGTCTCTCCGCCGATCGATCGGGACGGACGTGCGCTTTCCAAAGTGGCGCAAATAATTGGATAAACAATTGCGCCATTAGCATTGACGACTGCATTTGCGATAATACGCGAGAGGGATTTCATCGGCTTGTTAGTTTATTAATGTATTTATTTGTTTCGTTTGAGTGCTCCTTAGACACCATTCTCTGCAGGTGCCTGCTGTGTGCAGATCAAGCAGAAGCGGTGAAAAGACAATCTCTTTCATAATCCTGCGCACTCCAGTATTATTTTGCAGAAAAACAAAAAAAGCTGAGGCAGAGGATAACACTATTGTTAATTCTATCCCAGTGCCTAACCCCAATACAGATATATATCGAAACAACCACACTTCTTAACCACACAAACAAAAAGGAGAAATAATGTACATTTACGTTACGTTCAACAGAATCTCAGGAACAAGCACTCTTTCGTACACCAGCGTATCCGCAAGGTCAACTCCTTTGGAGTTCTGAAGCGTGATACCATCTGCATCAGTCGATGTCTAAAAATAACAACCCACACAAAACATACCCCAGTGGTGTATTAGTGAGAATCCTTGTCTGGCTACGCTCTCTTCCTAAGCAGGCATCCAGGGAGCCTTTCTTCTGGTCAATTCTATTAGACTACAAATACACTCACACACACACACACACACACACACACACACACACACACACACACACACACACACACACACACACACACACACACACACACACACACACACAACACTACCAGCTCTCTGCATTGTGTCAGTGTCTCTTGTTGGCTGAGATCTGTGGTCTCCAGGGGGTCCGAGGGACAGACAAGACGAGACGGTTAGTCATTACATGTCTTGCCACGTCTCGTATCTGCAGTCTCTCCCTCGGTCCCTCCAACTCGCTCGCTCTCTTTCTCCTACTCTCTCTCTCGCTCCCATATACTCTCTCTTCCCCTTTCGCTCGCTCTCTCCCCCTCTCACTCTTTCATACTTGCTCGCCCTTTTTCTTCCTCACACTCCTAGCCCCTCTCTCTCTCTCTCTCTCTCTCTCTGTCTCTCTCTCTCTCTCTCTCTCCTCTCTCTCTCTCTCTCTCTCTCTCGCTCTCTCTCTCTCTCTGTCTCTCTCTCTCTCTCTCTCTCTCTCTCTCTCTCTCTCTCTCTCTCTCTCTCTCTCGCTCTCTCTCTCTCTCTCTCTCTCTCTCTCTCTCTCTCTCTCTCTCTCTCTCTCTCTCTCTCTCTCTCTCTCTCTTTCCCTCTCCTGCTTCATCCCCGACTCCAGGTTTATTTTGGCGAGGTTTTGTAGAGGAAAAAGAGAAAATGTCTCTTTGTCGTTTGCCCCCAGAGGCCGGGCGTTCCTTCGTGGGCTCATTAGACGTCAGTTTGGATCGAGAAAAATTTGCTGTTAGCTTATAATGGGGAATTGGGAAGGGGGGTGTCGGGGTACTCTCTCTCTCTCTCTCTCTCTCTCTCTCTCTCTCTCTCTCTCTCTCTCTCTCTCTCTCTCTCTCTCTCTCTCTCTCTCTCTCTCTCTCTCTCTCTCTCTCTCTCTCTCTCTCTCTCTCTCTCTCTCTCTCTCTCTCTCTCTCTCTCTCTCTCTCTCTCTCTCTCTCTCTCTCTCTCTCTCTCTCTCTCTCTCTCTCTCTCTCTCTCTCTCTCTCTCTCTCAAGAACTGTCCGGAGTGAGCAACACACCCCAACACCCTCCACAGCATCTGAATCAGTACACATTTCCTACTACAACAGTACAATGGGTCATTGTTGGACGGAAATATGGAAATACTGCACTATGCTGAACTGATTTCTCCAAACTACTTTTACAATATGCTACAATACCGATTTTGGAATCCAAATGGATAGGAGGCCGGTTCAATTGACTGGGTCAATGGTGGAGAATAGAGCTTGGTATCGCCAGTGATTCCCTGAATCGATTCGTACATACAGACTGGAATTAAGACAGAGTGATGGCCGATAAACAGACAAACAAAGAAAGGACAGACGGACCAACAAGTGTGGGCCCTCTTCCTCTGCCCTTTGTCTAAGCACACAGAAGGGGGGAGGCAGGGCAAGAGAGGTAGAGGATGTGTCCTGAAAGTCAAGTAGACCTGGTTGTTACAAAGAAATCGAAGGAGAAGGATTACAGGCTGAGAGAGAGAGAGAGAGAGAGAGAGAGAGAGAGAGAGAGAGAGAGAGAGAGCGAGGGACGGAGAACAGACCACTCCTAGCAACACCGGCGTTGTCTACATGTTTTGTTTGGCCAGCGACGGCCCCACACTCTCCTGCTATCCCGGCACATTAGCATGGCTTGACACAACGCCACATGCATTATTATGGTCTGTCAGCAGTAGCCCATAACAAGTTGCCAGAGGGGACACCGGTCGAATGGTTGTGCCAGAGGAAACAGGAGACAAGGTCCAACACCACCGGCCAATACAGGGTTATCATCTGTAATGTAACAATCAATAGTAGGAGGGTTGAATGTATATGTGTAGATATGTACATATATATATCTCTATAATAACCTTTTTTTAGAGATTATCTCTGCATGTCTACATCTCTCTCTCTCTCTCTCTCTCTCTCTCTCTCTCTCTCTCTCTCTCTCTCTCTCTCTCTCTCTCTCTCTCTCTCTCTCTCTCTCTCTCTCTCTCTCTCTCTCTCTCTCTCTCTCTCTCTCTCTCTCTCTCTCTCTCTCTCCCTCTCTCTCACGCTTCACTCACTTAGCTGTAGAGAGTAATAGCCCAGCAACAAACCATAGGTTGCCCGTCCCAATGCTATGGACAAGGTTGTTTGATGGTCACTTGTTGGCGAGCAGCCATGAGTCGGATGGCCACAGCTTTGACACTTTTTGTTAGAACTGACCGCTAGGAACTGCTGCTACTGACTTGGTCAGACTACAAGTTAATCAGTAGCGTCAATAGCTTCTTAGTTGGGCTGCAAGCTTCTTAACAGCATTGCTATCTTCTCGGTATTGTAATAAGCTTGTTCGGAGCATTTCTCAGATCTTAGTTGCATTGCTAGCTGTCAGTAGCATTTTTAGCATCTTGGGGGCATTACTAGCTTCTGGGTAGTGCATTAAGCTTCTCAGTAGTGATGCTACGATTCATACTAGTCTCAACCATGAGCAAAAACGACTATGTATATGCCATAAAGATAACCTATGCTTATTATGTTCTCAATATAAAACTCCTACTTTCCTACTGCTGTCCTGCAGCAAATGAGGCTGAGCTTTACAAACTCTGGCAATTAAATGTGTTATTTTGCCAATATTGATTGTACACTCTTCTTATATTTGAGTGGAAGTGACTTTGGATAAAAGCCATTTGATAAATATGAGAAAATCATTCGCCGGGACGATGTAGGATATTTATCTGGCCAGGTTTACATCAAGAAATGTCCAGTTTTGTCCCCCGTTGGTAAAATTGACGTGTGTGCAGAGTATGCAAGCTTCCTCATCCTCCGCCCACACATAAAGGCGTAGCTGTGAGCACCCCCTTCCTCACACCGTACGGAGCAGCCCCAGGGCCTCCCTCACCTCCTGGATGGGGTTGATGCACGGCTGCGCTGCGGGTTGACGGTGTGGAGCACTAACCAATAGCAGGACATCTGCTGTAAATAGGAAATTAAGATGTCGGCCCAATCGCCACCCAGGGCTGCAGCATACACTGTGTGTGTGTGTGTTTGTGTGTGTGTGTGTGTTTGTGTTTGTGTACGTGTGTGTGTGTGTGGGGGTGTGGGGGTGTGTGCGTGTGTGTGTGAGTGTGGGTTTGTTTGTGGATTTGTGTTGGGGTAAGTCTTAATCTGGGGGGTTGCAGTGGGTCTTATTTATTTGTAAGTATTATTATTGCTTTTTCCGTGAGAAGGAAACGAGAAAACACATACACAAAAACAATGGGGGTTTCTGTAACCTGCAGCGTATAACTATCAATGTACTCAATTTACAATAATTCTAGTACATCCCATGCCACAAATCAGCTCTCTCTCTCCACCTTCCCTTGGTAACAAAATAAGTACACCCTGAAACCCTCCGACTCGGCGATTCAGTTACCTCCGTTGCGGAAAAGCTAATCCCTTCGGAAAATGGCTAGCGAGAGGAAGCCACCAGAAGATTCTGAGCCAATCTTCTGGGAAAGCTCTTGGAGACGAGGGGCTGAATTCATATTGACTCCTCGGTCGCCCAGGGACGGGAGGCCGATGATGGAGCGGGGGTTGGGGGGATGGCGGGGGATGAGGAGGAGGACGGTACACGTCAATGTCCTACCCCCTTATTTAGCATTCTACTGCGCTACCTGGAAGCTATAGGAAGTTAGGGGTGAAAAATTTGCCGCTATCCGCTCCGAGGAGTCGATCCCCTTCAATAAAAGGCTAATGACAGAAGGGCAAGGGCCCCGCAGGAAATTGCAGTGAGGAACTTAGGGCGACAAGGTATTTAAAGAAAATAAAATAAAGAAAGAAAAGTGGATGACTGAAATGAGCGAGTAGGGGAAGGTGGGAGGAAGAGCTGGGGTCTCATTTATAACCGTTGCGTACGCACAAAACGGGGCTGAAATTGGCGTACGTGACTTTTCACGCCAAGGTTGTGATCTATAAAAAACCAACTTGACGGGAAAATGTGCGCAGCCCTAAGCAAACTCTGACCCATGCGTACGCATGGTTTGGAGGAAAAGGAGAATTGGCGACACAGACGGTGTGGTGGTGAACTGAAGTCAGACCGAAGAATTGCAGAGTGAGAAGAACGATTATGTTTTATCATCGCCCTTCATCAATTTAATTTCAACCCGTATCATGCGTTAAATCCTAATCAGAATAATTTAAGTCCACTGCGTTATTTCTCAGTTATAACTCCAGAAATATCTCCTTAGAATAGAAATAAAAAGAAATTCTCTATATTTAATCCCGTCACTCCATACTGTCCACTGACGGCGCGACTGCATGGAATAAAGCATCTGTCCAACATGTGTCAATAACATAATATTTTTATGTGACACTGTAAACACATGATCGAATGTCAATTAAATCCCAAGTGTGAAAAACCAAGCCACACTCATCACAATCGTTGTCCGTTACTCTTGATGCTTTTCATGACAAATCAGGCATTAAAAAGGGGTTATGTTCAAGAACATTTTACGTGGGTAATTACAAACTGATTATCCAAGGCGTTCTCGTCAGTCTTATTACCGTAACCCTATAAATACAGAGGTGAGCGCCGTGGTAATGCTGCACCATATGGCACTTCTGGCGGACCATGCAAATGGCAGGATTCGGAGGGAGAGGGTATTTAGGGAACATAACGATTTATTGGTAGGCTAGATAAAAATATGTAACTATGTCAGACCACTTATTTTTTTAATTCTTGGACAGTGCGCTCCGTGCTACTGACAGAGTTCACTGCTGCAGCAACATGTTGCCACTCACTCTGCTTTTTGTTGTTGGCGATCCCAATCCCGTGACCGCCGAACAAAACTACCTTTCGGGCCTCCATCTCACCCACAAGTGTCTCCACTTCAACCTCCGTGAAATTTCGCTTTTTTGATTTTCTCAGTACTTCTGCCATTGTTTCCAACAAGACATAATACCGGCATCTGAGTCTGTTTTATATGCAGATCGCATTCATGAGGTCATTTGCATTGACCATTTATGGTTAAAAAGGGGCGTGTAGAGGGCGGAACGTGAAGCTGATTCAGCTGCGCACAATTGTAGTCAGTATGTGATTTATAAAGCAAAGATTGCGTACAGGTGTGCGTACGCAGTGTTTTATAAATCTGAATATTTTTTGGCGCACGCAAAACTTGGCTTCTGGGCGTACGCACATTTTTAGTCACGATCCTACGCACAGTTTTATAAACGAGACCCCAGGGGAGCAGGAGAGGGGGGGTTCAGTTCTAAAAAGCGATGAGAAGAAGAAGAAGAAGAAGAAGAAGAAGAAGAAAGGGAGAAGCGGTGTCGCTCTGATGAGCGGGGGCAGGAGAGGGAGTAGCCCTGATTGCTCGCTGCTAGCACCCAGGGCTAACGAGCGCCCAGATTGGTTTCGTGAAGGGTGTCGGCCCTATCCTCCTCGTGTCTGCCTATCTGTATCTATCAGTCTGTTGTCTATTTATCTCTCTCTCTCTCTCCCTCCATCCATCCATTTTTCTACCTCCATCTCTATATATATACTTTTTTCCGATACCGATGCCGTAGATTGGCTCTCAACATCCCTGTAGCCGTTTTCACAAATGTCCTCCGTTTTTCCTCCGCATTTGTAAATCAGGAGGTTCGACTGTGAGGGTCATTCACCCTTATTCACACTTGATGCCCGATATGCGGACATCGGTGTCGCTCAGACATCAGTAGAGCCGCTGTCACTCTAGTATGTTTTGGTTTGACCGCAGACAAAGAACGGAGGAAGAACGGGCAAAACTCATCGCAATCATCTTAAATATTGCTGCAGCGATGCATCATATATTCCGTTGCATCCACAACATCCACTCGATCGATGGAAGATTGGAGCATGAGTTAGGGACAAATAGAAGAAATAACGAAGAAGAAAGGCGTCGCGAACGACTGCATTACTGGAGAAAGAGAGCTTATTTTTTTGCTTAATTTCACATCTAACAAATGTCACAGCCCGGCTCAAGGGAATGACACACATAGCTTTAAGTTTAACAAACATAGTTTATTCAACCAACTTAACGTAAAGTAAGTTAAAGTGATGTGTGTAAATCAGTAATCAGTAAGGTGTGTGGAGAATGTGATGTATGTGCAAAGCAAAGTAAACCAAAAACCCTAAACCAACCATACGCCAAAGGAGAGAGAGAGCAAGTGGCTGACTCCTACATTTTATATAGCTGAGGAGCTCAGCCCGCATGGCTGTTAGTCATTACACTGATCACTCAATCAGGAGGTGCCAGAGGGCTGTCACAAAAACACTGGGACAAATGTAGTTGATTTCTGTGTTCAACTGAGAAAACAGGGAGTGGAAGGCCATGACCCTGTAATGTTCAGCTAACTGTTGTAAATAATAATTGTTGCAAGTGTAGTGTATGTGTGTGTGCGAGAATGGCAGTGTGTGTGTGAGTCAAGTCAGTGAGGCCACGTTTATACGTAGCAGGGTATTCATAGAAACAAATATTTCCCCCCCTCCGTTTTCAAAAATAACATTGTGCACACAACATCGTTTTCAAAAAAGTTTACATCAAAACGCAAACGCTGTCGAGCACCATTATAACTATGCCAAACCTATGGGCGGCAGTGTAGGGAGAAGGATAAAGCCATGCAAGCCAATCAGAATCCTCAGAATCTACAACAACGAATTACACGAGGGTCTTCCTGTAAGAAACAAACTGTAAACATAGGGCGCTCATATGACGTTAAGCATTTCCTGGCGCATAATGTGACGCTTCAGAACCTAAAATCCCGTTTCTCCCCGTTGACACGACAACACATAACCAGCGTTTTCAGAAATCTCCACTTTGGCCGGAGTTTTTTAGAAGTCCTCGTTTTCTGTGATAAAAACTGTGTTTTCGTGTAAATGAGAGGCCGAACCGCGTGGAAATATCTGCGTTTTCCCTTCGTGTAAACGGGGCCTGAGTGAGTGGACGGTAGCGTGTGTCAGTTTAGTGAAGTAATGAACGAGTCCGGTTGTGTCTGTGCAAACATGTACTGTAAGGTTAGCGAAGCTAAGAATAAAGTACCCAGCCTGTCAAAAATCGATGGCTGCCTCATTCCGACCGTATTCCTACCTATAAGTAGACCCACTGCCGGTCAAAGTGAAGGGTGTTATCCCTGAGAGAACATCAGCCCTGGAGGGAACATCTCCCCTGTGCTCCTCTACTACGGTCTGGGAGCCGACAGCAGAAAAGGTGTAACATAATAATAATAAAAAACATTTGCGATATACGCGTGCAGCTGTGAACTCATGTATTGTCATTTATTTTATGATGCGTACTTTTAAGGTTACGATAAGACCTATCATTTAGCGTTCACCATGAATGATTCTCGTAAGCAGTGCCAACATTTAGATATGTTTAACCATTCATTCACAGGCTGATTAACGTTTAGGGGTGCCACTCAATGACATGCAAATGTAGAACGAAGTGTCATCAACCCACCCACTCGATGGTGTGAAATGCCCACATTCTACTCCTCATTCACCTATAAGGTAATTAACATTTCTGCCGGCTAAAATACTACCTCAGGGGTAGTATTTTCTCAGGATGTTTTTAGGATACCAATGTCAGGATATGTCGTTCACATATACAGCCCATCAGGAGAATAGCAGGCTAAAAGCAGGACGTACGTGTATGTGTGAAAGCAGCTTATATCTATCTTACTCGATTTCTGTAGCTATTCACCCATCCATAAATCAATCCATCCATCCATCCTTCCATCAATCAATAAATTATCCATCTATCCTTTCATCTATCTAAAACCTTGCTGATCCAATTCCAGTGCTGGAGTAGGCAGGATTTGCAGTGAGGTTGTGGGGGGGAAGTGTTTTGTACGTGTGTGTGTGTGTGTGTGTGTGTGTACGTATGGGTGTGCTGCTTCTTTTGTGCATTTGCCTGTGTATTTGTGTGTGTGGGTTTAAGAAAAGCCCCCTTCTGCTACCTGAAGTACGAAGACCTGGGGAACAGCGAGTGGGAGCTTTGGAGATGAAGGATCTCTCCTTCGCTCCACTCTGCTAAACTGTGAGGAGCTGGGAAGCGGGTCGGGGGGCCCAGGTGGGGACGGGCACGGGGGGGACGTTGGACGCTGTTGGCGGAGGTACTCCCGGAGATGCCGGATTAGAAAGACGCAAGTCTGCAGGATTTTCTGTCCTTTCTTTTTCCCTTCCCACTTACTCACCCTTCTATTCTCCCCGCCCCCTCTCTCTCGTCTGGTCCCCAGTGACCGTCTTAATGCTTCAGCCGATGATCTCTGATCTCTCTCGTACTCTCTATATCTTTCTCTCTGTACCTTAAACAGGGAAATAGTGTGTGTGCGAGTGCTCGCCTCCTATCCCCCCGAGCGTTTCCACCACGAGCGCTGCGTACGGCGGTTATTTCTCCTCTTACATGCATGAGACTCCCCAGCCACGTCCTAAGAGAGATCCGGCGGCTAGGCAGAACATTCCGGAGCGCTTTCAAGCCCTCATTGCGGGCGGCCACGCTCTCCGAGGGTCTCTGTTGGAGTCCCTGGCAGTCTTCGAAGTCTTCCGAGACGTCCCGTAAGAGGGGCAACGGTGGTGTCAAGTCGATATGATGTGTTGAGGGCTCGGTGGTGCGAGGCTAAACTCCAGCGTGATGCCGCCCGTCACTCTATATCTCTGATCCAGGCCTCTGCCTTATCCATCCCTTCTCCTCTTCCCCCTACTCATTCTCTTCATCCTTTCCCCTCATCTTCCTCCTCCCTTCCCCTCATCCTTCTCCTCTTTGTGCTCCTCCTCATCCACCTCCTCCTTCTCCTCCTCACCCACCTTCTTCTCCTCTTCATCTTCTCGCCGGGCTGACCGTGCCCTCCTCCTCCTCCTCCTTGTCTTCCTCCTCTAGATCCACTGTGCTGCTAAGCTTCGGCTCCCTGGATATTTATCTGTGTGTTTGTTTGTGTATGTGTGTGTGTGTGTGTTTGTTTGTGCTTGTCTCATTCTCCCCTTTCAAAACTCTGTGTCATTTATTTTGCATTCTTATATTAAGAAGAATCGTCTTCTTTTTTTTTTCTGCCGACAATACAACAGGAGGGAGTGGAAAATGCGAGCGGAATGCGTTGGAATAAGTGGAATTATGTTTTGATTGATCCGTCCCCTTTCATATTAATATATGTTTTCATTGTCAGTAGGCTGCAGTCTTTCTCAATCAGATTCTTTGATGCCCTGTTAGAAGATATACCAATATACATGTGGTGCAGTAGGATCCTCCCATACGCTATGGACTGACACTGTAAAAGCATGAACTGGGCTCCTCAAAAACCAGGAAACAGGATGATGAGGTTGAGACTAGAGTTTCAAACCTGCTCTATATAGAGCACATGAACCATGATGCCATGCAGAAGTGTTCCGATGGATGTTCTAAGCTAGGGGTGGGGCAAAATATCGACATGGCGATATATCGTCGCCCTTAATGCGGTACGAGAATCGATACACTGGCGTCAAATATCGATGACTTTTATACACATTTATTTAGCATTTTTAGGCTTTATTTAGAGTTAAATTAATTAAGAGTTAGACAGGAAATATTGCCCAAATATCAATATTTTAATTAATAAAATAAGGCGCTCCAAACCGATTTCCCTGCGCCTCGAGGTGGCGCTCAACACATGAAGGAAGGAGGTTTGGACCATGAATAAAGACCGATATCCAGCACTTTACCTTTCAGTCATTTTGTATTCATCGTTAGACATATATCGTGATGTAACCTTATAGGATTGTCGTAATTATTTCAAAATCACTGTATGGCGATATTATCGGTATTGCGGACCATGTATCGGGTATCGTATCGCAGCGTCCCCCAGCCCCAGAGTCGAATCAGTCGGTCTCGGGCCAGTTGAGGCGGCTTAAATCAGCCGTCAACCACACACACTCCTCAATGAAATTGAACTTATAATATAGAAACGAAAGATATGCAATTTATTGGTTACCTCTTATGTACCCGGGAACAGATTTGAGGCTGAATAGCGCAAGTCCCTAGAAGAACTATGAACTCACTCCCACGCGCATATCCAAAGTGGAAAACCTTGTACCCTTTCTCTCTTGCTCTCTTTCCCTCAATCTCTCCCCGAGGGTGGGTCTGCTGGTGGATGGGAGGGTAAAGGGTGGGTGTGTGGGTGGGCCGATGATATCATTCCCACACATTCTTCCTGCAGGGTTGTCATTGATGGAGTGGAGCCCCCTCGCACGGCGGGATTATCGCCCCATCCGCACGCCCCGTGTCCCATTATAGACGGAGAGAGAGAGAGAGAGAGAGAGAGAGAGAGAGAGAGAGAGAGAGAGAGAGAGAGAGAGAGAGAGAGAGAGAGAGAGAGAGAGAGAGAGAGAGAGAGAGAGCCTAACCCTCTGCCTGCGCTGTGATGACTTTATTCATGATGAATTACATGATTGGCTTATCATAACGGGAGTAACAGTATCTAAATTGGATAAAAGTATAAACAAATGACTGAATACAGACCGAAGGAATTACAGTAGTCTGGAAAGATTTCATATTTGAATGGAAGGAAGCAGTTGGTTTTATTCCACACACCATAATAACAGAATAATTGTATTTATTGTTTTGTGTTGAATGTGTAAAGATATTGTGCCCTGAGTGTGTGTGTGTGTGTAAGTGTAAGTGTGTGTGTGTGTGTGTCAGTTTTATGGTCAGCGTAGTATTGTCCTTAAAGGTGTGAAGTTTGAAAATAACCCCCTGACAAAAGAATGAGAACAGAATTCCATACAGTTTGTGATGTCATTGAAATCAATCACAACATTTCCGCATGCACTCACACACACGCACACGCACACGCACACACGCACACGCACACACATACACACACATGCCCAAAATTGACAGCAC
>NC_044064.1:8300166-8312666 GCF_902167405.1 Gadus morhua
TCTCTCTCTCTCTCTCTCTCTGGAGAGGGAATAGCCAACAATCCAGCGTGTTCAATTTTTGTTCAAGGAGTAAAAATATAACCCTCTACAGATGTAGTCAATATTCATAGATGAATTACTGCTGGCTTTCCATATATTCACTGTCATCATATATTTTTAATAAAGCACCTGCATTGATACCCCTCTCCCCAGAAGGCTACAACAACATAATATCAACAGCGGATCAATACGTCCAAACTTGCTCTTCAATCGTCAGCCCACCGCACGTAGGTAACCACACAGCCGTGATGTTCATTTAGTGAGGCCTGCGCCCACACCGGCTCCCACCAGAGGGAAATTAGGTTTAACTGTAAGTAAAGTTACACTGAATGTTGGCATTATTCTTGATCGCTGCCAAGCAGCAGAAACATACATAATAGCCTCTCGCTGGGAGCTTGCGTTGTATTGTGAGCGCATTGAGCATCAGTTGTTGAGTATATTGGTTGTAAAACATTATGTTCTGTGTTCTGGGATATAGCCTTTGTCTGGACGCCATCCTGATCACATGACCTCATGTTCCGTTTCGCTACCCGGATCGGTCTGGACCTCAACAACATCAGTAGGCGGGAGTTCCTGCTTGACAGAAAAAACTCCTTCAGCCAATCAGCGTAGGACAAACGGCAAAATGGTATTTTTCCGCAGAGAAATTCGGTAAAACTGTAACACAGTCCCTGATTGGCCCGGCTACTTCATCAACTGTAACACAGTCCCTGATTGACCCGGCTACTTCATCAACTGTAACACAGTCCCTGATTGGCCAAGCTACTTAATCAACTGTAACACAGTCCCTGATTGGCCAAGCTACTTCATCAACTGTAACACAGTCCCTGATTGGCCAAGCTACTTCATCAACTGTAACACAGTCCCTGATTGGCCCGGCTACTTCATCAACTGTAACACAGTCCCTGATTGGCCCGGCTACTTCATCAACTGTAACACAGTCCCTGATTGGCCCGGCTACTTCATCATCTGTAACACAGTCCCTGATTGGCCCGGCTACTTCATCATCTGTAACACAGTCCCTGATTGGCCCGGCTACTTCATCAACTGTAACACAGTCCCTGATTGGCCCCGATCACATTGCAATTGTTATTAAAATGTAATTACAATTTAAATTGTAATCTTAGGAAATCGATCTGTCCAGCTACAGGGCATGACTGATTCGTGTAGCAAAACCGAATATGAGGTCACATGACCAGGATGGTCTTGATGCTGATATGGCCTACCCTTGTGTCTGGATGGACAGTACAGTAAGATCAGAAAGAATAACAAGTAGTGTAGGACAGGAAATAGAGCTGAAGTGGTAAGTGCACCAGCGGATTGACCGTGCATGCTACTTTAGCCTTTTGCTGCTAGCCGGGGCGAGTTAATACTCAACTCGCCCCGTCACGGGTTTCCCCTTGTCAGGAGGGAGGGGTGGAGAGAAAGAGAGAGAGAGAGAGAGAGAGAGAGAGAGAGAGAGAGAGAGAGAGAGAGAGAGAGAGAGAGAGAGAGAGAGGGAGAGGGAGAGAGCGAGAGAGAGCGAGAGAGAGAGAGAGAGTTATGCAACTGATGACACGGCTCCATTCAAAAGCTTTCACTGTCAATGGGTTTGTGTTTATGTGTGTGTGTGTGTGTGTGTGAAGGTGTGTGCATGTATGCATTCAAATGCATGCAACGCTGCACCTAGATTAAGTCTGTCGAGCGGCAACGGCTGGTACTCTGTTGCTCCCATTCACTGGAAATCAAAACGCACTAAACATTATTTAATTCTGTTGAAAATAAATCATGCATATCAAAATGCTTGTGAGTGCAGCTCACCTCAATACCTTGTGATCTGCAGTTGAGCCTGCCCAAACATGGTCCCGCCCCCGACGCTGACTAACGTTAACTGCTAGATGAACATATTCCATAGCAATAAACACCTATACATCATGATATTAATGTATTACCTCGAGTCGCGTGGCTTGGAAATTAACTTTTGGGTGTTTAGATATCACCGTCTGCTCCCAAGACGGAAAAGCAGAAACCATAGGCGTCGATTGCGCCGGGGACGCCGGGGACGCATCCCCACCAGATTTCGTCAAGATTAATTTTGTACCAACCACTTGTAAAAAAAATAAATTGATTATAACATGGGTCTTCTCAATGCCGTGGAACGCTCCATTCACTTGCATGGGCTCTTCACAACTTCTGGCACCGATGCTAAGTATAGACCACTGTCATGGAAAACAAAGGACTTTTTGCCTATAATGACGTCTTTGGTATCACTCCTCAAGTAGTCTGGTAACTTTTCAACCCCAGCGTCTTCGGTTGCTAGGCAACGTCAACGTCTTTGGCGGACTATTTTCTCTGCTGATCAACACTACGAAAGCTGGTAACAAATAAATTGTAAAAAGACACACCATGTGAAGTCCTTTTTTCGTTTTGGCACGTAGCCGTGTAATAAGCGGGGTAATGTATAGAACGTCGCCCGTCATTATCGAAATTAAGCCCCTTCAGTGGGAGGCAAGACACCTTCGCTGCGCGTCGGTGTCCTGTTCGTACGGTACCGGTACGGTTAGGCCGTGTTCACATCTAGCGTTTTTTTAAACTTAGATTTGTTAATGTGTTAACGCTAGATGTGTTCACATCTAGCGTTTTTTGTAATAGGGATAAGTTGAGCTGACCGTTAAAAAAAAAAGAAAAAAAGCTGGGGGTCTGGGGGCATCCTCCCCCACAAGATTTTTTTGTGATTTTCACAAACAAACAAAGCATTCTGGTGCATTCTGACAAAATAGTAAAGGCAAAAAAAGAACATTTACTTACAAAGACGAATGGGGCCAGGGAACTAAGTTTTAAGTTAATTTTTTGCCTTGTAGAAATCAGCAACATTAAAAGTGCAGATACATCAACAATAACTTTGAATTACACACAAGGTAACATTCTCTCTCTCTCCTTGTGTGAGTGAGAGAGAGAGAGATAGAGATAATGGGTCAGTGTGTTACGGCCAAGCCATTGTGTTGGTAAACGTCACTCATAAATATATCTACAGTCTGCATTAGTATGCATTTAGACAAATACAATGAAATATGAATTCCACAAAATTCATGTAAATGTGCAAACTTTTGTGTGTGGTTGTTGAAGACACACTTAAGGCATGATACCAACATAGGTTTGCAGTGGACTACATACAGTACAATATGCACACTGAAGGCCTGATGCCACCATAGGTTTGCAGAGGACTATATACAGTATGTACACTGAATAGGTTTGCAAAGGACTATATACAATATGAACACTGAAGGCCTGAAGCAACCATAGGTTTGCAAAGAACTATATACAGTATGTACACCGAATAGGTTTGCAGAGGACTATATACAATATGCACAATGAAGGCCTGGTCCCACCATAGGTTTGCAGAGAACTATATACAGTACACTTGAAAGGGGTGGGGGGAGGTTGTGAGGGTCTGCAACCAGTGTCCATCTCAAGGGAAATACATATAGGCTAGTGGAATAAATAGAAGTTGCTTACCTCTAGCATGGCTAGCTTCACACAGTTGTTTATATGCACTCTTGTGGTTTTTTTATCCGTTCTGACAGATGTTTCAGGTCTGTCAAACCTGTCTGTGTCCACAAACTATCACACGCACTTATTTTAAAAAGTATACAAGGAAAGCAAAAAATTGCATTCGCATACCCACAGCTAGTTAGCCAAGCCTGAACCAAACTCTGGAAAAACTTCTCTTGTAGGCTCTATTCCTTTCTCTTGCTTGTTGGGTTATGTTCACTTCTGGCTTGAGTTCTTTTACTTGCAATTTCTCTGCAAATGTTCTGTTCTGTTCTGTGTGTTCTTTCGAAGGGATTCATAAGCAAAGACTTAACTGAATTTGGGGCTAGCTGAACTCACAGGGAAACAGTGGTAGCAGTACTCAAAGTCGCCATCTTGCTGATCTCTGAGGTAATGGCGAATGCGCGGTTACGCGCAGTGGACGGTGCACTGCGCTTGGGGCTATATCTTGAGCGCCCCAAAGCCATACAATTCGACGACGCTGATTGGCGAAATTATGTACTATTCTGCCTAGCAACGGGGGAACCATTGGCTAATAATTCAGGCATGTGGGGCTGAGCGAACTGCGCCCCACGGAAGACATCTACTTCACCAAAATGGGATTCTAAAGATATTCTAAAGTAAATGCATTATTAGAATTCAATTAAAATAGATTCATTCTCAAAATGAGAAGATTATTGAAAAAAAAATATATAAATATATTTAAAAAAGAAAAGATGGCCGGTCGGCGGGAGGGCGGCGCCCCAGCGGTTGCTAAGCGACGTCAAAGACTTTGGCGAACTATTTCTCCGCTGATCAACGCTACGAATGATAACAAATACATAGGAAAAAGACACGCTTTGTGTAGTTATTTTTTCGATTTGGCAAGTAGCCATTACTAATAATACCAATACTCTTTGGCTGGGATGATGAGGCATCAGACAATCAAGTCATTTTAGCCTGAATACGTAGGTAAAAAGCACCAGAGCAGGTTGCTAGTACCATGGACAGTATCAGAATGATAACCTGTTGAACTAAATGGATGTGGTAGGCTACACCACGGGATGCATCTGCAGACCACTGCCACAAATAAAGGTAAGACGCGATATTTATTGGTTAAGATTTGCTGGTGCTGTGGCGAGGTCTTTTGTGTTTTTTTGTATTCAAGTGGTCGGTTGTTTTAACTTGCAATTGATAGTCGGTGGATTCAGTCTCTTGTTGACACAAACTGACTTTTGGTCATTCTTGCTTTGCTTGAATCCTGGAATAATTGTGGGGGGGAGTGCATGAGTTTTGGTCATAATGTCTGATGTAGGCTAGTTTTGATGGAATCCGTGTTGTGAATTGAGAACAGCTGGGCCCCGTGAGCCCCGTTTCCCGAAAGCATCTTTAGCCTAAGTGGATCGCAGAGTGGGTCGTACGAGCATCGTACAGTTTTCACACCGTTTCCCGAAAGCATCTTTGGTAACGAACGTCTTGAAAACGCTCACGAGTCACGAGTAGCTAACGAGTGCTCCAGGGTACTCGTAGGACGCTAAGAGCCTCGTTAGCCTACTATAGCCTCAGTGGCGTAACCAGCGGACATTCCTAGAATTGGATGCGTTTTATTATAACACATTGGTAATGGTGTATCACGTGCGTCTGAGCCTAATGTGGGCCATTATGTTCTTAGTTTGAGAGAGACAGTCCAGGAAATGTTTGAGCAGGCAGGGCACTTAAAATGTGTGAGATAAAGTGGGGGGGATTTGTGCAGACTGACATAGGCTACTCATAAAACGTAGCATAAAATAATGTAAAAAAAATAAAAAATAAAAAAATTATAAAAATAAATATTAATTATAAAAATATTTTAAAAAAATGCAAAGGAACAGGCAAAAGGCTGGGATATGGTGGGGATTGGTCACGTTGACGGGAATGTTTAGTGACATGTGGGAGGGTGGAGGGGGTTAAAAAAAAGTCTCAATCACTCTTCGACGTGCATGAAAACCAGCCGCCTAGTTATGAGGGAGGCCGTCCTCACACCGATCTTCCTCGTCGTCATCGTCATCAATGTCCTCCGGTTCACCCAAAGCTACCCCAGCCTTAGCTGCAATTTTGTGCAACATAGCTGTCACACATATCACAGCGCATGACTTGGCCGGCGAAAACTGGACTTGTGAAGGCATCTAAAGCGCAACTTCCACCTCCCGATCGTGCGCTCAGGATTAGGACTGATATATATGTCGGCCTAGGCTTAATCAATTGTGTTTTAATATCTTTAGCATTCATATTATTGCAATCTATTCTTTTCGTAGCTACTCTGCGGTTGGCCTTGATGGGGAGATATTTTAACCCTTTTTAACCCCATTTTCCTCCGACATTCCTGCGTCTCCCCCTGCGTCATAGCCCGTTTCAGCACCATGTCAGTGGACAGGTACAATCCTACGATCGTCGTGAGTGCAGCGAATGGGCGTTCACGTTAAGAGGAGTTTCGGGAAACGCTCCAAAGAAATTATCGATGGTTCGAAAGATCCATCGAGAGAATGATCTAATTACGAGCGAAGATCCATCGATATCGGGAAACGGGGCCCAGCCAAATGTTTTCTTTCTTTTTCAATCTTGACGTCTTTTGTAGTGCTGTGTGTAGCCACACGTTTGGCCCTTCTGAACTTAAACACGCAGTTAAATTCCTTTCCTAGCTCCTCTTGTTTATGTTGTTAGCTTAGCCATGTGTCACGTTGTCAACATTGGATACATGGAGCAGAACATAGTGGGTCATATGTCCGATGCTTTTTGGAAACGTTTTCTTCATAAACGTGCCAGACAGATTTTGTATGCATTTTATTCCTTAGTAATCAGCTACATCTGTATGGCCGCACTCAAGAGAGAAAAAAGAGTGCATCCTAATGTACCCAGCACTTCTGAAAATGTACTTCCGAATGCGTCTCTGTCCCCAGCACATTTCAGACCAAACTGACGCCCATGCAGAAACCAACAAATAAACAACAACTAAACTTTATTCAGCATTGATATATTTTTATTCTGAATACAAACACAGAAATATTCCCTTCATCACAAAACACAGGCAAACACACTCAACACACGCATGCATGAACGAACACGTACACACAAACACTGGACACACCCTCAGACGAATACATACACTACACTAAACATACCTAGCGCACATGCACACGCACACACACACACATTCACACCACACACACACACACACACACGCACACCACACACACACACACACACACACACACACACCACACACACACACACACACACACACACACACACATCACACACCACACACACACACACACACAATCCAGCTCATATCCCACTTTCACCTTCCAAACTGTTTTTACGTCGATATTAATTGCCAGCTTCTATTTTTCCACTCCGAGCTCCAGGAGGCTCCAGTCTATTAACATTTTATATCACCCTGTCTCACCTCCTGGAGACAGGGGGCCAGTAGATTCGTCCAGCCGCCCCCGCAGTTTCCCCTGGGGGCCCTGTAGATGGCCCCTGAAGGAACAGCCCCCGACGATGACACAACACACAATGTAATTACGCCGGAGCTGACGAACTGCTCCTCAGTTTATATTGTAATTACATCAGGATTAATTTTATCTGTCTAATCCGATCCGTCAGGTAGCTCCTCCTCGCTAAAGGGACGACTGCCGCTGTTTAAACTGCTTAAAGTGAATCAGTTTAAGTGATGCCGTCCGCTGAATGCTGTTATTATGGCGTTCGATTGAAATACGCCTTCAAAATATTAGTTTTAGTACGGCAAAAAAAATAGGTACTCGTAATTAAAACAATAATTTCTGAAGACATTCATTCAGAACATGTGATGACTGTAATACAGCACAGTTTGACAAAACAGCCTCCAGGCAAACACAAACACAATGAAAGATAAAGAATCACAGACACATGCAAACACATACAATACACCACACTTCAGTGTTGATGACTATGGCGTAAGCATAAAAACAAAAGCAGAGCTTTTCAACAAGACCACAGGGAGGTATTATCCATGTTTGAAGAGCAGTTAAATGAAAGGTTTATCCATTTTGTTTGCCACCATGTGCCGACATTGTGCGTGATTAGCAAACAAACATTTGTTAAACACGCACAATGTGTGTTTGTTGTGTGTTTGTGGGTATGCATATGTAGCTAGCTATACATATTGGATATGTGTGTCTTTGGTTATGTGGTGGTTGGAATGTGTCGAAGTGTGTGTGTGTGTGTGTGTTTTTTTTTTGTGTGTGTGAGAGATGTATTTGTTTGTGTGTGTGTGTGTGTGAGATGTATTTGTGTGTGTGTGTGTGTGTGTGTGTGTGTGTGTGTGTGTGTGTGTGTGTGTGTTGTGTGTGTGTGGTGTGTGTGTGTATGTATCTGTCCTGAATACAAACAGTAGATGCTGTCCTGCATGATGCACCATGCTGTTCAATGTGACCAAATGAAGTAAAAACAACCAACCCAGCTCTCACTGTATCCTCTACGAATAATGCATGACAGCCAAACACACAGAGTGTGTGTGTTTGTGTGTGTGTGTGATAGTGAGTGTTTGCGTATTTGTTTCTTCCCCTCATTTATATGCGACTTTGAATTTGAAACCCTCCTACCGCCCGTGATTCTGAATCCTGGCGGAAGTTCAAACAGTGTGGTCTCCATCACTGACTTTCCTCCATGAGAGTGAACTCTGCGCTACTGAAGAGTCCCTGGTCACAGGCATCCACCCCCGAGACGATTATTCAGCCTGTGTGTTCATTCCATCAAAGCTCCATGGCTATGTCCGGCCCCCGGCCAGTGTAGGCTCTCTCCCATGGCTCTCCTTGGTAGCTCCACTGGGAGAGCGATGGCGACCACACCCCCAGAACCAGGGCTTCCTGAGGGGTTAAGACAGCTCACCACCCGCTGCTCCCCAGCTGGCGCTGAACTCGCTGTCGGATGCTTTGGAAAACACAGTTTGATAAAGGACAGAAAACAGTGAGGAATGGACCACCTCTAGATGAGTCGGAGAGTGGAGCCATCAGGGAGAGGGGTGACGGGGAGACCACGAGGGGTTCAGCGGGGATAGGAGACCGGGATCCATTCATTGGCTGGTGAAGAAAATCAAGGCCTGTCTCGTACCACCGCTGCACCTTTGTAGTAGCGTACAGTAAACCACAAGTGGACCTGGAGTGGACCCTTTGCAATCACAGGGGCGTGCACACACTCAAAGACTTCCACTCCGCCCAAAGTGGAGGGCCGGCCACTCTGAAGAGGGCCCCCGTCCAAGTGGATGAAGAGGAGGAGGAGGGGGAAGAGGAGTAGGTGGTGCCTGCTTCTCGTGTAAAAATGCTAATGACCACCTCTGGAGAACATGTCAAGGAGCCGGGCCCTTAGACGCGTCCAGCGCCTCCTGGCAGGGCCGTTCTTATACATATATTTGGGTCTATAGAGAGACGCATGCCAGTGATTGTGCTTTTGGATTTTATGTCGCTCACAAAAAACAACAAAAGGTGCTTATTTGTGTGGGGAAAGTCGGTCCGATTGCAGTCTTTACAAACATGAAGAATTTCATACTGGGTTACTGCGATTGAGTTTTGGTTCAATATCCAATGATACGGTTATATGATAACTCGGTTACTGATGCTGAATCCTCTTTAGATTTCCCTCAATACAGATCCAACATTTGTCCATCCATCTTCCCAACCCAGTCAAATGATTACACTGCAACTAGAGATCAGAGCTTGGTATTGACCTATAAGCCATCAATATGTATCTGGAGAATAAAAGTGATTTTTCCCAACCACGTGCTCAAACTCCTTCAGAGACGCCTCCTTTATGAGCCATCCATCCCTGTAGCGGGCGGCGGTCCTAGCTCTCTTATAGTCCTGCTGAAATGGCTTGATTTTCACTGCCAAATCCATATCTCGGGTAGGTCAGGAGCCCGGCGCTGTATTATCAACCCCCCACTCCTCCTCCCAGCCGTCACGAGGAGACGACTCCAGCCCGCACCGGCCCAATCCGCCCGTTTCCGTGACAACCCTTCGACGTACAGTAGCTTCATCAGAACCCCCCCACCACGCACCTCAACCCCCCCCCCCCCCCCCCCCCCCCCCCCCCCCCCCCCCCCCTCCCCCTCCCGCCCCCCACACCGGTTTAACCTGGCAGTTGGCTTTCGGCTTTAATACCCCCAAAGCCAGATACACACACCAACACCCCCCCCCCCCCCTCCCCCCACCAAGAGTGAGCCCCACCGTGGAAGGCCAGATAAGAAGTTATTAGCTGGGGAGGGTGGGGCGGGTAACCCACCTCAGAGCCCACCGGGATGGAGGGGTGGACGGAGGCGATGGGAGCTGGGGGGAAGGGGGATATTAGAGGGGGGTGGGAGGTGGGGGCTGAGGGGCGGGAGGTGGGGGGTGAGGGGTGGTGGTTGAGGGGTGGGAGGTGGGTGGTAGAGGGGGTGTGAGGGGGGGGTGTGAGGGGTGGGAGGGGGATGTTAGAGGTAGAGTTGGGGACCAGAGTCTGGAGGGAGAGATACAAGGAAAAAAAATCCTGGACAGTCCCTGGTTGATGGATGGAGGAGGCTAGTGGCTGGGGGGTGGGGGGTGGGGGGGGGGGGGACCACATGGTGTGGTCCACTTCTTCACTCAACCGTTTCCTGAGCGTTTCTTGGCTTCTCTCTACTTAAATATTTGAATGTTGAGTCAAGGATGTTGTTCTTCTTCACTGGAAAAACTGTTGGGTATAAAGTCCCATCTATTCTACTGCCAAATAGCCCTCCCGCTCTCCTCCTGAGGTGGTTTGGCTGTGTGCAGGGGTTGTGTTGGAGCGTGTTGGAGCGTGTTGGAGTGCGTTGGGTGTTGGCTGGGGGTACGTCTACCTGTGGAAGTGCTTGCAGTGAGAAACACCATCGCTCTGGAATGGATGACCTCCCTCCCTTCCCAAGCCCTCCGTCTTGACTCAGCAGTGGCTAGCACCTATATGGATGCACACTACCACACACACACACACACACACACACACACACACACACACACACACACACACACACACACACACACACACACTCAACAGTCTTACAGGTTTCATTTAAATCACAGCTGCACCCAAGCCTGTCGCGGTTCTCCACATTTAATAGACCTCTACCTCTTTATGGCTCCCTGCCTCCTGAACCCATCATTTCCCCTTCTCTCCACCAGTCCTTCACATGCTCTCTCTCTCTCTGTCTCTCTCTCTCTCTCTCTCTCTCTCTCTCTCTCTCTCTCTCTCTCTCTCTCTCTCTCTTTCCGTCATTCCCTTCTAATACTCTCTTGCTCCCTCACTGCCTCTTTCCGTCTATTTCACTTTTGACTTTTGTCATTGTATTCCTCCGGGCCCTTTATTTTGCATTTATTCTTTCTGGGACACCCTGCAGAGAGACTTCTTCTTCCTCTTCTTCTCCTTCTTCGTTGGTAGAGGGGAGGGTTGGTCCGCAGCCTCGCCACCACATCTGTTTATTTCGTATTCATGTTTTCTGATTCATATATTTTTCTTTTCCTATTTTTCCGTTTTCTCTTATTCATGCATTTTAGTTTGGACGTATCCTTTGCTTTTGTCTGTCAGCGGCCGCGGTGATCTGTCATGCTGCGCCCAGAGAGACGGCAAACAGAGAGAGGGAGAGAGAGAGAGAGAGAGAGAGAGAAAAGAGAGAGAGAGAGAGAGAGAGGAGAGAGAGAGAGAGAGGAGAGACGAGAGAGAGAGAGAGAGAGAGAGAGAGAGAGAGAGAGAGAGAGAGGGAGAGAAACACAGAGAGAGAGGGATGGAAACACAGAGAGAGAGGGATAGAAACAGAGAGAGAGAGGGATAGAAACAGAGAGAGAGAGGGATAGAAACAGAGAGAGTAAGAGAGGGATAGAAACAGAGCGAGAGAGAGACAGAGAGAGAGAGAGAGAGAGAGAGAGAGGGAGAGAGGGAGAGAAACACAGAGAGAGAGGGATGGAAACACAGAGAGAGAGGATAGAAACAGAGAGAGAGAGGGATAGAAACAGAGAGAGTAAGAGAGGGATAGAAACAGAGAGAGAGAGGGATAGAAACAGAGAGAGAGAGGGATAGAAACAGAGAGAGTAAGAGAGGGATAGAAACAGAGCGAGAGAGAGACAGAGAGAGCGACAAAGAGAGAGAGAGAGAGACAGAGAGAGTCAGACAGAATGAGGGAGAGAGGGAGAACACCAAATGTGGGGTTTTCAGGATATAGATATATATATTTATGTAAAAACAAAAGGAACACCAAAAAGTAAGACAGAGTGGAGGGAAGGGAATATGTTTGCCAAAGGTTTGGGAGAAAAGGATTGATGGTAGAGCAGCATGGTAGGGTTATGGTTACCCTACCACCAAACAGGTGTGAAAAGAGCTTATGGTGCTTTTCCACCGGTGGGTATGCTTCGGACCCAGCAAGCCTCTGCCCAGTAGTGAGGGTGCAGTATAGCCCAGCTCAGTTACGGCTCGCGTTTCCAGCGCCGAAAGTACCCTTATGGTAGGGCGGGGTTTAAGCCGGATGGCGATAGCCGCAGTAGCTAGGTAAACATGGTGACCTCATAGCAGCCTGACAAAGTGTAGCCTGCTATTAAATCCAAGGAAAAACACAGATCGCGACACATAAAAGAGCACCAAACTAAGCTTTCGCTGTACAGAAATACCTCGCGGGCACTGCGTTTCTTTGTTATTATCCCCCTGTCGCACGCAACTGACGATTCTGTCGACAAATCAACGGACGGAGTGTGTAGCTCAAACTTGCCGGCACCCTTTCAGGCGTCCCAGTACCCTAACGGAGGAGCACTGCGAGAAGTGTACGGCTCAATACGGCTCAGTCTAGATCACGCCCACTTTTGGCGGTGGAAACACGACCCGTGCCACACCTTTGCAGACTGAACCGACCCGCACCCTCTGGTGGAAATGCGCCAATAGAGGGAGGAGGGGGGAGTCTC
>NC_044064.1:8317666-8325166 GCF_902167405.1 Gadus morhua
CTGAGATCACGACTAACGGTGACATGCGATCATTCGAGCACCCTCTCTCGTTGGCTCTCTCTCGCTTGCTCTCTCTCTCTCTCTCTCTCTCTCTCTCTCTCTCTCTCTCTCTCTCTCTCTCTCTCTCTCTCTCTCCCTCTCCCCCTGGTTTAGATGCATAATGAGTTTTTAATTTGAAAAATGGAGCGTCTATACACAGATGACAAGAAGATAGCTTTGTGAGGGGTTTGAGAGACACCGGTTTAGTGAGTGTGTGTTGTGTGTGTGTGTGTGCGAAAGAGATTGAGGCGATACATCGATGGGCTGAGAAGAGGAGGTGGGGAAAAGAAGGAGGAGTGGACAAGTTTCAGGGAGGCGACGAGAAGACACAGGTTACAATTGTTATAGATGCTGGGGTTATGGTTAAATCACGCCTTCCTTTCTATTTTTCATTACTATAACTTCTTTACGACTGATATAACACTGTCCCCATTGTATCTCAAGAAAGGCTCCAAAATAAAGGTCTCATCCTTATTATTATTATTTGTTATTCTTATTACTCTTTTCAGCGGGTTGTTTAGTGGTTGATCTTCAACCTTCTGGTGAACGATTGAATATAAACTAAAAAGGGTTCTGATACACACACCTGTATACCAGGTAGTGTGTGTTACCACTTACCAGGCATAGTATATGTATCATGGCATATAGAGAATCAATGGCACTGAAGGTAAATCATTCCTCTCCTCGTTGTCTTCTTACCTCCTTTGAGGGACCACTGACGACTGGCCTGCCTGTAATTTATTTACCATGGACAAATAAATCAAATATGCCCGGACCGAGAGAGGGAGCTACATTTAGACCCATCCGTCTTCCATCCATTCACCAAGCAGGCCCAGATATGCATTCCATTCTCTGTGTGAATGTGAGCATGCGTTGCGATGAATAAAACACACCACATTCATTTCATGGGTGAGTCAGGCGGCTGCTGCCAAATGCACCGGATTTTACAAATGAGTTATGGCGTGTGTGAGAGGCCGGGGTTGGTGTGAGACGGATGCATCCATTATGGTTATTCAGCATTGTGGGCTAATCTCGGGGAATGACGCATCACAAACAGACTCAAAGTATGTGAGTTTTGAGTTGAGGATCGCGTCAGGTGGGTGGACCGGGTGAAGGTGTGTGTCACCGTGTGTCCAGTGTAGACAAAAGGGGACGGCTACAAGGAGCCCTTGCAGGCGCAGACACACGCGCACGCACACACAAACACAAGCACAATTCAACATCCTTTTGATAAGCGCACTTCAGGCTACTCTTTGATACACAACCACGAATATACGGTGTCCTTTTGTTGTGTTATCAGTGACTCTCTCTCCCTATTTCTCTCTCTCTCCCTTCACACTGATGATTCAGATAGAGGCTGTAATCCCTTTTAGCGAGAATGAGACCGTTTCAGGGTCAGGGAGGTGACCCCTGCAATGGAACTCTAAATTGGTCTTGCCTTGGTTTCACCATCTCAATCTCAAAACTTATCAGCCAATTGCTGCACTACCCCCGCCCCCCTAGATCTGATTGGTTGGTTTTCTAATCTTACGGCTCCCATTTATCGCCGGAAGCATGTGTGGGGCTCTCCCACATAGAGAGAGAGAGAGAGAGAGAGAGAGAGAGAGAGAGAGAGAGAGAGAGAGAGAGAGAGAGAGAGAGAGAGAGAGAGAGAGAGAGAGACCACTCCTAGCAACACCGTTATCTACATGTTTTGTTTGGCGAGAGGGAGAGAGAGAGAGAGTGGGCAAAAGAGAGAGTGTTCAGGAGCTGACGTTTTATAGCCTGGCTAACGCCAGACCT
The DNA here is from genome assembly GCF_902167405.1 of Gadus morhua. Taxonomy (NCBI): domain Eukaryota; kingdom Metazoa; phylum Chordata; class Actinopteri; order Gadiformes; family Gadidae; genus Gadus; species Gadus morhua. Next base: position 8,319,488 of record NC_044064.1, read on the forward strand.
CATCTCGATCTACCAATCAGATGAAGTCTGGGAACCACACATTAATTTTCTCGTGTTTGAGACGTGGTTTACAATTGCCCGGAGTCGTAGCGCAATGGGCGCTACGAATATCTATCATATGAGTCTGTACGTAGCTCATAGCCAATCAAAGCCTGTTGGTAGCAGGGCAAAGACATCCTTCTTGGTAATGAAAAAGTTTAACGCCGAAAGTTGCTCTTTTCTCAAAATAAACTTGCGTTCTAAACTACTTAGAACACTCTCTAAGGCTGCATCGAAAGGTAAACGTGTCTGCTGCCATTTTGGATACGTAAACTGCAAGCTTCGGTGTGTAGCATAGACGTCGTCCTCGTCATGCCGTCCCTCCCTGCTCTGCGATTGGTTCCCTATCTCAGGCGAAAATCGGATAGATGGAATCCAGGCTGCCCAGCAGCGCGAAATGAAATCGCGCACCAGACAGCATGGGTATACCCAGGCTAGACGTCTCAGGGAAAAAATTACCAAAAATACAACAGATAACAATTTTGCCGTTGACCCTTCATGTTAAAGTGGCCCAAAGACCAACAGACTTTGGTAGCAATAGAAACAGAACATTGGTCATTTTGTTGGTAGTATAGTGCAGACATTAGCAGTTTGAAAGTGCAGTGTCGTAGGCCTACTGCCGGAATGAAACTATGAATTATTAATGACAGAACATATGATATGTTTACGCAGTCAAGAGGAAAACAAACAACTGATTTCTGCAGTCCGTCTCCCGAACCACAGTATGTCATCCTCTGGCCATATATATTTCAAGCAAAAAATTCACTGAAGTAATTGACTTAAAATGTGTGACAATGCAACTGTAAAGTTGGTCTTTTTCACAAGCAGTCTGAACGTTCTGTAAATAGGATGCTCAAAATCAGAAACGAACAACATCAGCTTTTTAATTTGTCACAAAGCGCAAATATTTCACAAATATTGTTAAAATATGCTAAACCTCAATATATTATTATTCTATTTAATTCGTTATTGTAATATCATTTATCAAATCGTTTGCCAAAAAGTTATATAAACTAGTTCATAAATAATCGTTATCCCACTGACACCCTTGACGTTAAAACAGTTTAAGGCAACGATTACATTTCTATCAAGCTAGCAACAATTGCTATTCCATATCGGCTCATGGCTAAGTATATCGGCGGGGGGGGGGGGGGGGTGCTACCTTACCAAGTAGAACCACACTGTTAGAGCTTGCTCCCCCCCAGCACCCCTCCCCAGATAAGCCCCTGCCCTCCTGAGCCATGACCAAAGCACTCATCTCAAATAGCCCCGGTCCCCGGCGCCATTACACACCTCGTTGGGTCCAAGGTGGCCCGGATCCACGCGGCGGCCCGTGAAGGGATTAGGAAACACGATCTGTGTGTGTGGTTGTTACGTGGTTCTGTGTGTGTGTGTGTGTGTGTGTATGTGTGTGTGTGTGTGTGTTTGTGTGTGCGTGTTTGTGTGTGGGTAAACTCATGTGTGTGAATCTGTTTGTGTGTGTGTGTTGTTACACTGTGTGTGTGTGTGTATGTGTTTGTGTCTTGTGTGGGCCTGTGTGTGTGTGTGTTTGTGTGTGTGTGTGTGTGTGTGTGTGTGTGTGTGTGTGTGTCTGTGTCTGTGTCTGTGTGTGTGTGTGTGTGTGTGTGTTTGTGTGTGTGTGTGTGTGTGTGTGTCTGTGTCTGTGTGTTTGTGTGTGTGTGTACGTAAACTGTGTGTGTGTTTGTGTGGTGTTGCTGGATACGTGTGCTGGATGGCTATGCTTGGTGCAAGAGAGCATGCTGTCTCCACATAATCCGTGGCCACCGTGTTTAACCAGGAGGATGGTCCTCGGTGGTGGGGTTGGGTGGTGTAAAGAGGGCCCGCTGGGGTTTAGCGGGGTGGTGGTCGCTGCTGATGGTGGTGTATCCCACAATGCTAACTTCTTCCGGAGTGATGGGATTACAACCAGGTCTAATGATTGGATGATTTGATACAGACACAGGCACACACACGCACACACACACACACACACACACACACACACACACACACACACACACACACACACACACACACACACAGACACACAGACACACAGACACACACACAAAGACATACATTTCAGTTCATCATTCATTTCATCCAATTTGTATTTGAGTTTGAGGGTTTGTGTGTGCGTGCGTGCGTGCGTGCGTGTGGAGGGGGATGGGGGGTATGGTGGTTAGAGAGGTAGAACACAGGTAGACTGGGTGCTGGTTCGCCTGTGTGTTACATAAAGTGTCAGGCTGCATCACAGAGAAGCTCTGTCTCTATTTATAGACATGCTTTGATGGAACAAACAATGGACAAACACTAATACGCTAATACACAACACACAAAAACACACACAAACACATTCACGCATCCAAACACACACACACGCACACAAACACACACACTGACACAAACACACAGACACATACACACACACACACACACACACACAAATACACAAATTCCCACAATAACACACATATACACTTAAAAAAATACAACGCAAACACAGATTTATTACAACATGGCTGGTTTAAGAGGCATGCACAGATTAATGCACAAACTGGCACATGCACACGCACACACAAGAAAATATCACAGATCAATGCTTGTTAAAAACCATGCACATTCACTGGCTTGCCTTTTATATACAAAGGCTGCTACAAGATGGCTGACATCCACCGAATGATATATTTGCTGTCCGAGTCAGGTGGAAGTTATTCTATCTTAACAATTTCAAAGCTACAACAATTTGAAATTACAACTATATTCATTAAAATTATACTCATTTGAAACTGTGCTGATTTAAAACGATAAACTTAAAACCAAATCGACTGGATAAACAATTAATTTGGGGCATGTCGTTACTGTCCATCAGGCCCACAATGGAGAGACTATCATTATCCTAATAGGCCTTATTATTTCTCTCTCTCTCTCTCTCTCTCTCTCTCTCTCTCTCTCTCTCTCTCTCTCGCTCTCTCTTCTTCTTTCTGTGTCTCTTTATGTCTCTCTCTATTTTAAATTAACGAACCCTCTTTCACGCAACCTGTGGACCTTAAAAATGAAAAAACAAAGAACAGGATAAAAAAGAGCAAATGACATACAATACAATAAGGTCATTACTGAGCTTAGTGTGGTGGAACGGTTTAGATCACGGAACATTCCTATGTATTAAAAGTGTTCACACGCACGTTGTCCGTCCCGAACTTACACTGAATATCCCTAAATGGTTTGTGGTGACTCTGAATTTTCCTCTTTGGTCGTAGTTTATCAGGAATCAAAGAAGGTGTTTAACCGGCACTTGACCCGCGTGTGCACAGCGTGGTTGACATCAAACAGCCCTGTGATGACAGCCGTCCGGCTCTCCCACTGCCGGTAGAGAAAAGACCGCTTTCAGACAAAGCGTTCTCCCTTGCAGTGGTTTGACTAAAGGAATTTCCCCCATTTTCTTAGGTATAACAATGTGAAATATCAGTCTCTTTATTAACTTTCTACTTGCTTTGTGTGGAGATCTGGATTAAGCTTTGCTTTTGGAAGCTATTAGCTTTCGAAGATGACAGAGGACTAATGCTAGCCATGACAGGTAGCGACCACAGCATACACGTATGCTGCAAGCTATCGCTGCGGCTATACTATACCGTGTTTCAGAAACATTTCCTTCAAACGTTTATGTCAACATCCCAAGTGTGTGAATTATGCTAGCATGGGCACAGGATACATTAGAGTCCACAAATCATGATTTACACGCCAAACCACCGTGGCGTGGAGAGACAGGAAATGAGGAAACAAATCATGCTGCCTCGTGGTAAGTTTTTCTTCTGCCCTCATAATCACGCGCTATAGCTTTATTTCATGCTAAATTAACCAAATGCTTTTGCAATTTCCTGCCGTGTGTGTGTGTGTCACATATGCAAAATTTGAGTGTGTGTAGCCTACTTGGCAGCGACGGCTGCTAGAGCAACATGGCCGATTCGTCTACCGTTTAAAAAGAGGCTCTTTCTGTGATAGTGGAGGGGATAAGCAAGGGCAATACAAATGAAGATGTGAGTGGCGAGCTCAGAGGATTTGTAACCGTTAAGTCCCCTTCACTTGTGGGGTGAAATAAACCAACACTTACAAGGTCAATATCCCCCAAGATGTTACAGTTTTTCTCGATTGTATACACACAAAAAATGCCACTATGCACACAATTCTGAAAACTTGAAGCTCATGTATCAACTACAAGACTCAAGACTGCTAAACTCTAAGAACAATTCCATCGTTTTCACATACATAGAAATTCAAAATCACATAATTTAGCATACTTGGTTCACCTGGAAAACACTGGCCTACAAAACTGACAGTGACAGTGGCCACCATTGCTTCACTGAGGTTGAGTGATGTTCTCGATTGATATGACTTTTTAACGACCTGCTCGCAATGAAGGAACAGTCAGTTCAACAGGTGACCGAACACGTACTTCACTGTAGACACCGAATCACGGTGAAAGGAGCAACTCCCGCCTCTGCTCTAGTTTCAGCGCTTTTGTTTTCTAATTCGAGCAGATCAATAGGACCTGGGCTTCAACAGCCAGGCAAGGAGAAGCGAGGTGAAGCGAGGGCCCAGCCGGCAGCTCAGGGCCCCCGGGGGGCTTTATAATCATGTAGTATTGTATGTACACGACACCCCATCCCTCTCTCTGACAGATACAAATTCACAAAGCCTGTAGAGCGCGGTCTTACCAGGCCACCGCCGTGGTCGGTTCTGATCCCCCAGCTGATACCTTACAGCGTGAGAGAGAGTATGATAGACAGAGAGAGAGAGAGCGAGCCAGAGAGAGATAGAGAGAGGACGATAGACAGAGAGAGAGAGTATGATAGACAGAGAGAGAGAGAGAGCGAGCCAGAGAGAGATAGAGAGAGGACGATAGACAGAGAGAGAGAGTATGATAGACAGAGAGAGAGAGAGAGAGCGAGCCAGAGAGAGAGAGAGAGGACGATAGACAGAGAGAGAGAGAGGACGATAGACATAGAGAGAGAGAGAGAGGACGATAGACAGAGAGAGAGAGAGGACGATAGACAGAGAGAGAGAGAGGACGATAGACAGAGAGAGAGAGAGAGGACGATAGACAGAGAGAGAGAGAGAGAGAGAGGACGATAGACAGAGAGAGAGAGAGGACGATAGACAGAGAGAGAGAGAGGACGATAGACAGAGAGAGAGAGAGGACGATAGACAGAGAGAGAGAGAGAGGACGATAGACAGAGAGAGAGAGAGAGCCAGAGAGAGAGAGAGGACGATAGACAGAGAGAGAGAGAGAGAGAGCTGGTGAGAGGGATATATAGGGAGGATGTGAGAGAGAGACATAGGGGGCATGTGACAGAGAGAGAGAGAGAGTGAGTAAGTGAGTGAGTGAGAGAGAGCGAGAGAGAGAGCCAATGGGGAGACATTGACAGCTGCCCAAATCTAACCTGCCAAGATATCAGAGGAACAGCACGCAGCACCTCAGCAGCCTAGAAGATAAGAGTTGAGGCCAGATATCAAACAGCATCAGCAATAAGCCCACGGCTAGCCAAACAAACAGGGCCGTAGACACCTCCTCGCCCAACACTGCCAAACAGCCCCCTTGGGCCCCAACCCCCGGCTGCATCGGGAGAGCGGGACCAGTGG
>NC_044064.1:8330166-8355166 GCF_902167405.1 Gadus morhua
ACAGGGCAGGATGTGTTAGGGTGGAGAACAATAGATGGCTCTGCTCCCGGGTCATGTTTTTCCAGTCACTAGAAGAAGATGTAACGTTTTGTTGTTGGAAATGAAGCTGAAGGATATACAGTAGGTCAGGAAGGCCATAGATCTAGTTGATGTACAGTATGTTGGATGACGAGCTCGCCAATCTAGGCCTAATTTTTTTTTTTTGTTTGGTTCCGGTTTCCGACCGACGCTGTCAATTTATGTGCGACCCAAATTATTTTATGAGCTTTAAAAAAAATAAAATAAAAAATAAGACTTTTTTTCGCTCATCCTTGTACAGAATGAAGAGGTGCTGTACCAAAACGTAATTTTAGTTTTGGTACAGCACCTCTTCATTCTGTACAAGGATGAGCGAATTTTCTCGTTTTTAAATGAAAACAACCTACCTATCATTCGCTGCCGCTGAAAAAAAAAAAAAAAATTCCCTTCCTACCCATGACCTCAACTGACAACTAACAGGAACCTAACTTTTTTTTTTTTTAGGCCCTATCAATTCTCCATTTGATAATGTGATGGCCTATCTTGAGTAGAAAAAACATTGTGGGGTGATTTGCACGTCGCAACGGTGCAAATAATACCAATCTACTAATGATGTTAGAATCCTAAAGTGTATATTAGAACACGTTATATATTTTTTTAACTTCCTAAAGATATCGACACATTTACATAAAATGTGATTTCTGTACCGTGTGTTGCCAAGTGTTTGGCTACATCCAGCTCATTAGGGGGCTAACCGATGACTTCACAACGGGAGGGGCCCTACCTCGGTGTCTCTCAGGACATCCAAGGGCCTTCCCCCCCCCTGTTTGTTTTCCATCTGATTCTCAGAGTTCATGACCCACTGAACACGGGGGAAAAAAGAGAGCGGCCTGGCATTTAATTTTTAGAGCAGAAGGCAGCCATATGCGAGTCGGGAGGAGATCAAATCATGCTGGAACACACACACACACACACACACACACAGACACACACACACAGACACACACACACACACACACACACACACACACACACACACACACACACACACACACACACACACACACACACACACACACACACACTATGGAGGCCAATCTGTCTGTATCTAACCAACCATTGACCGATGAATTGCATCATTGTGCAATAGCCATCACTGAGAACACCAATTGCGCTGCTCTCCATTTTGTGCTCCCTTCCTCTTTCTCTCCATCTCCCCCTTTCTCCCACTTTTTTCTCGATCTTCTTATTTCCCTCCATCCCCCTTGCTTTCTCTCTATCTCATTCTATCTCATCTCTATCTTCTCTTCCCTCTACTATTTTCTATTTCCCTCTTCTGCTCTCTCTCTCACTATCAGCCCCTCGTTCCTCTTTGTCTCACTCCCTCCTTCTCTCTCACTATCAGCCCCTCCTTCCTCTTTCTCTCACTCCCTCCCATCTTAAGGCCCTCCCTACCCTATGTAAATCCCTCCTACTGCATCATACATCTCTCTCTCTCTCTCTCTCTCTCTCTCTCTCTCTCTCTCTCTCTCTCTCTCTCTCTCTCTCTCATCTCTCTCCCCCTCCATCTCTCTCCTCCCCCCTGCCCTGTCCCCCTCCATCTCTCTCTCGATACCACACAGCGTTAACAGCATCCCGTGAACGGTGGCGACGGCAGCGAGAAACCTAATTTAGACTGGGAAGAGAGAAAAAATATGCATAAACCAAGCCGCTAAATTGGCTAAATAAACGAGCTCCCATCACTCCTGCGAGCCAATCGAATGAGCAGCAAGCTAATGCAACCGCCGCAGCGGCCCGGAGTTAGCATGCCAGATGCGCGACCCTGGGGACTCCGTGCTGAGGTTGGCGTCCCCCGCTGTGACACGGGAACATAGAAGGATAATGACATGCTACAGCGCTGTTTTATTTAACCAGGTTACTATAGTTATTGTGTACCATTGCGCGGTCGATTTATATTGTAGCATTAATAACAGGCAGCTAATTTGTATACACACGGTATGAAATGTTATGTGAGCCTGTTGCTTACACAATAATTTGTATTGTATTATAATATAATTATATTATAATTTGTTTTGGATGGAAATTGTTATTATACATTTTATCATGTTGCTCTGTGCAGTAGTACTGTGTAGGCTAGTCTACGTCACTTGCTCTCGCAAAATGATGTCGCTCATCCCACCAGCTATCCCCGCACTTTCAAATCAAACCCACTGTCCTGCTTGTGTGTTTGTGTGTGTCTCAACCTAGCATACCTCGGCGTATTCCGAGGTTTGCTAGGTTGAGACAAGCAGGATTCCCATCCTTTTGTAAAGATATTTGTTTGTGTGTTTGTGCACCAGTCAGTCCCAACCCACCTCCCACCATCCTTTGGCCTTCAGGCTTAGCAGCGTGTTGTATGGACTCGTCATATCAACAAATACACACAGAGACTCATACACACTCGTACACACACTCATACACACACACACACACACACACACACACACACACACACACACACACACAAACACACAGACACACACACACACACAGGCACGCACACACACACACAGACACACACACACACACACACACACACACACACACACACACACACACACACACACACACACACACACGAACACACACACACACAGCCCATGTGGTAAAACGCTGGGGCCTGGGTCAGGAGGACACACGCTGGTTAGTGCCGTTTGGGTGCCGGTACTCTAATCTGAATATTTAATGTTTCGTGACCACTCCTTCTCCTCCGCTACCCCCTGCTCCTTCTCCCAATCCTCCTCCTCCTCCTCCTCCTCCTCCTCCTCCACATCCATCTCCTCCTCCTCCTCCTCCTCCTCCTCCTCCTCCTCCTCCTCCTCCTCCTCCTCCTCCTCCTCCTCCACCTTCTTCCTGAGCCGTTGCCCAGTCATCATAATTATTGGCCTCTGTAATTAATTACAGAAGTCCGACAGCCGGTGGCCGTAATCCTGCTCCCTGGCCCCCCTCTGGCAGGGCCGCGGCTGAGGCTTTCAAGCTCCTGCAGGGAGCCAATCAGAGCCATCCACACATGTCTGGGTAGGTCCAAAGCCCAGCCACCCCTCCCCAATGGATAGATAACAACTGTTTGAGTTTTGGTGTTTATTGGACCGTGCTGGATAATTACAATTCAACCTCTTGGTTTCGATAAAAAGAAGAATAAAACAGTGATTTGGCACGGTGCTAATGGTGAGCATCACTAGGGGCCATTGTACGTTTGGATGATTTGAATAAACAACACACCCGCACGCACACGCACACACACACACACACACACACACACACACACACACACACACACAAACACACAAGCACACACTGTCAACTAGTCCACATCGTTTAATCATTCCATTAAGCTGTCTGTCTATTTTAATCATGCCGGACCCTTACCCTAAAAATCCTGCCGGAGTAGTTTTATGATTTATTGACGGCACCCTCTTCAGTTCCCCCGAGCCACACTACTGTTGACGGTTAGCGCGTACCGCGGGAAAGAGAGGTAATGGGAGGGAGAGAGAGATAGAGAGAGTGATGTGAACACTCCCCGACCCTGACCACCAAGGATGAGGAGCAGATGGAGGGAGAGGAGGAGGAGGAAGATGAGACAGAGGAGGAAGTGGAGGAGGCGGAGTAAGAGGAGGAGGAAGGGGAGGAGTAGGAGGCTAGGGGACGGACGATTTAAGAAAGGACGATCGGGGCAACGGATATATCACTCTCACCCTCTCGCTCTCTCTCTGAATCACACCCCTGGGATAGAGGAACAAGTGTGAGTAGAGGTTTCATCGAGGTAAAACCTGATGGTAGAGGAGACAGCGTCTGTGTGTCCCTCGCCTTCATGCCACCGCACGGCATTCTGGGTCATTTTATGTGTGTCATCACATAAAAGAATGTTGGAGGTTTATGGCAGAACTGTCCCACTGACTCACCCATCGTTGGCTGTGTGCTGAGGCAGGGGCCCGGCCGGCCGGGGCGGTCTCGCTCCACCAAATATCGTTAGATGAATAGGTAAAGGAAGAGGAGGGCGCAGCTTGAGTATTGAGAAAAGGATGCAGAGAGAGAGAGAGAGAGAGAGAGAGAGAGAGAGAGAGAGAGAGAGAGAGAGAGAGAGAGAGAGAGAGAGAGAGCGATAACGTGATAGAGAGAGAGAGAGAGAGAGATAACGTGATAGAGAGAGAGAGAGAGAGAGAGAGAGAGATAACGTGATAGATAGAGAGAGAGAGAGAGAGATAACGTGATAGAGAGAGAGAGAGAGAGAGAGAGAGAGAGAGAGAGAGAGAGAGAGAGAGAGAGAGAGAGAGAGAGAGAGAGAGATGAATTTAAAAACCATAGGCGGAACAAGGGATCATTCTAACCTACTTTATGGATGTATGATCTCTTTGTAGTTAGCTATGTCGTTGCCTGCTGCTGCGGGTACATGAGACTGGGTCTCACTCTCCCATGATGCAGTGTTTGCTGTTCCCTGAGCTGAGGAGTGTGTGTGTGAAATCACGACAGCTGAAACCCTACACATCTCATCTCGCAGACTGACTACTCAGAATGAATGAATGCATTTGAACGCACTTCTTGTAAGTCACTGTGGACTAAAGTGTCAGCTTAATTCATTTGATGTGCGTGTGTTTTTATGTGTGTATGTGTTTGTGTGAAGAGTATGGAGATATTGAAGTGACAGAAGTCACAAACAGCAAACCATTGATGTTTGGTGACAGCGTTGGGTTGCCATGTTCTGTAGACGTGACGTGGGAGTTTATTCTTGAAATACACAATTCTTGAAATAGACTATTATTCTGTCCTTTTTTCTTGAAATAGACTAATGTTGAAACTAATATATATATCACTGAAAATAAATACGTACTAAATATTGTTCAGTAAATATAGTATTATGTCTTATTCTTATCGCTTTGTGCGTTCCATCAAATGGATTCCATTGTCAGGTTTTTCATTGTCGTTTCGTGTCGTATTGAGTTTGCTAAATAAACACTCTGCAAGCATCAAAAGCATCGTTGCTGATGTTATCTTCCCACTGTTTCCCATCGGCTATGGTCTTCTTGCAGTAATCATTCTGCATAAAGGGGGCACTGGCACTCCTTGATCAGCCACTGTCTGCGTATTTATCATTTTTTTACCGTTTGCAAATTAGGTTGTCCATTTCAGGTCTGGAGGGCAATTGAGCAGTGCACCTAAAGCAACTTTATCAGCACGCTTCCTCCACCTCCTCCTCATCCTTCCCCTCTTCCATCCCCTCCACCTCCCCCTCCTCCTCCCCTTCACTCACCTCCTCCTTCCTGCTCTCCTCCCTTCCTCTTCCCTTTCATACCCATTGACTCCTCCTCCTCCACCTCCCTTTCATCCGCCTCCTCTCTCCTCCGACACCACCTCCTCCTCGCTGGAGGCTCCTGAAGGATGTGCCACTCCTCCTCCGCTGGCATCTCATTAGTTCATAGAAGGAGAGAGGAGAGAGAGAGAGAGAGAGAGAGAGAGAGAGAGAGAGAGAGAGAGAGAGAGAGAGAGAGAGAGAGAGAGAGACAGAGAGAGAGAGATCAATGAAAAGACCAGAGGGCGTGAGAGGTGGTGTTAAGCTAAGCCACGTACTGTGATGCAGCGCCAGCTCCCCTCAAACATGTCTTGTTGCTCGTGTCACAAAAACACACACACTAACACACACGCAATATAAGATAGATGGGGTTGTTGGGCAGGGTGTGCGCGTGTGTGAGTGTGTGTGTGTGTGTGTGTGTGTGTGTGTGTATTTGTGAGTGTGTGTGTGTGTGTGTGTGTGTGTGTGGCAGTAATACAGTAAAGACAGACAGAGATAGCCGTAAAAGGAGAGAGAAGTGCCAGGGACAAATGGCATCACAAGGAGAGAGAGAGGAGAGAGAGAGAGAGAGAGAGGAGAGAGAGAAGAGGAGAGAGAGAGAGAGAGAGAGAGAGGAGAGAGAGGGGAGGGGGAGGGGGGAGAGAGAGAGAGAGAGGGAGAGGGAGAGAGAGAGAGAGAGAGAGAGAGAGGGAGAGGGAGAGGGAGAGGGGGTGAGGGGGAGAGGGAGAAGGAGATAGAGAGGGAGGGAGAGAGAGAGAGAGAGAGAGAGAGGAGAGAGAGAGAGAGAGAGAGAGAGAGAGAGAGAGAGAGAGAGAGAGAGAGAGAGAGAGAGAGAGAGAGAGAGAGAGAGAGAGAGAGAGAGAAAGTTAGAGTTAAATAGAGAAAGAGAGAGACCGAGGGAGAGAGATCATAAAGGGGAGACAGTCAGGGAATATAGTGTGAATGGTTCTCCAGCTTGCCTGGTGACAGCTGTGTCTGAGACACAGCAGCAGCAGCACTGAGAGTGAATGCAGATCCTCAAACCTGGCTCTCTGACACGTCTGTCTCATGTCTCATGCATCCATTCATCGTTCTGTATGTACGGACTATAGTTGTATATATATACATAATACATTATATATGCAAATATACAAATACACACACACGTTCAAAGCTGTAGATTACCATATTGCACACTCATAGACAAAAACACACACACACACACTCACACACACAGACACACACTCATACACACACAGGCGCTATGTTCTACCCATTAGAGCGAAAAAAATACATGTGTATTCATGAGAGTATCTTCCTGTCTACTCTAACCCCACACACACACACAAACACACACATGCATACACATACACAAGCACACACACGCACACACAAACACACACACGCACACTGTGCGGTCGTTAGCCAAACAGGGCGGTTCTTGATGAGCTCAGCTATAGATTAAAGGGGGGGATGAATATTCATTGCAAGCACGCTAATGGGGGGTTGGAGAAGGAGAAGCTGGAGGAGGAAGACGAGGAGGCATGAGGAAGGAAGCGAGCTAGAGAGAGATGCATTTAGAAACGAGTGCTGAAAAAGTACACTCAGAAAATTTCGAGAAGTCAAAATACAATGCGAGCGCAAGACAATGTGTGTGTGTGTGTGTGTGTGTGTGTGTGTGTGTGTGTGTGTGTGTGTGTGTGTGTGTGTGTGTGTGTCTGTGTGTGTGTGTGTGTGTGTGTGTGTGTGTGTGTGTGTATCTGTGTGTTTGTGTATCTGTGTGTGTGTGTGTGTGTGTGCTAACTTCACATGAATAAGGCTGATTGCTATCTGGACACTATCTCTTTAGCATTATTTTATATTAGTTTGCTTTGATATTCGCCACCACACGCTTCTTGTCTCTCTCTCTCTCTCTCTCCCTCTCTCTCTCTCTCTCTCGCTCTCTCATCCCCCCTACGGCGGCGTTCGATCGCCCGCCCTGTCAATGGTGAACGAGACAGCGAGGCAAATTAATTGGAGGGGGCGAGGGCGTCCGGTCGGTGGGCTGGGGGGGGGGGGGGGGGGGGGGGGGGGGGTTGTGGGGGGCTAGGGGTGTTTGAAGGGGAGAGAGGGATGTCGGTGACACCCAGCAGACATGTTTTCTGAGAGCGGTGATGGCGAGAGGGGGAGTTGGACAACTAGAAAGGAGAAGGAGAAGGAGAAGGCTTCAAAGGACACTAGAGAGGTCCGGATGACGGCGTCGCCGCACAAGACGCCTCTCGAGCAACGCTCATCGCCATCTGTCGTGCGCGGGGGGGGGGGGGGGGTTGAGGTCTAGCATTTCCACTCTCTCTTTCCTTCTAATTCAGTCACTATTTATCTTTTTTCTGGGAGCTAGTCCTCAGCTGGCCTCACCTGACACGCTGATTGTCACTTTGGTCTCTCTCGCTCGCTCTCTCTCCGTCGTGCGTTCCGGTCCATCTCTCTCATTCTCTCTTGCTCAGTTGTTTTTATGCTCTGCCCCACCACTGATTAGCGTTTCATTTCCCTGTACTATCGCCCAATAGAGTCCCACATCTTTGCCTGCACATGACATGTTTGGCTTTTATTTTGAAACCCATCTTTTATTTTGAGGAGCGGTGCTCAGGATTCACACTCCAACATTTAATTTCAATGATTTCAAACATGAACCTGTAGAACATAACGGGCTTCCACAAATGCTTCGACCCAAATTAATCTCAAAGTTTTATTTCAATGCTGGTTTAGAGGCATTGAAGGGATGATAATGCTGTCAGTTATACAATCAGGAAACCCTTCTGAGGGACGATCGTTTGTAAAGTTAAAAAAGGTTATTATTAGCTTTGATTGAAATAGTGATGAAAAGGTTAACCATTATACAAGAAATATTAGTTATTTCTGTAAATAAACGTTCAAAAATAATCGTTTGCAATGCAATTACTTAGCTTGAAGAACATTACATTACATAACATTTGTGTAGCAGATGCTTAAGTCCAATGCGGCTTACAGTGAGTGCATTGAACAAGGAAGATATATCCCAAAAAGTAAAAGAATCTTTGATCGTAGAAATTCATAAAATATGCAAAGCAACTGCAATCAGGTCTTAAACAAGATAAAGTGACCGGTTATAATTTATTTGTATTTTTTTCAAGACACAATCTTAAGCCTATGGCGGTTGACCAGTAGGGTTTCAGCTGTCCTGGTCTCAGTGGGGAGCTTCCTCCTCCATGCTGGAGCCAGGGCTAGCAGGGTTCCCGCTGCCCTGATGTCGGCGGGGAGCTTGTTCCTCCATTATAGAGCGCAGGACTGAAAAAAATCTAGATTCTGTTGAGCACCTGCTGGGGTTGCCACGCATTGAGGGATTCGCGAGCCGTTTCACCGCCGTGGAGCGTAGTTGACGGGCTGGGGTGTGTCTGTTGACCCTGTGCGGGGTCTAGGCCCGGCCGTTGCCATTTGCAGCACAGAAGGGCAAAATATGGGTGATGAAACTTTGTGGACCGACAGCAATGTCTGAAGTTACTTGTGCTTACGCTGTTCAAAGTATTTGCCTATTTGAAAAATGATTTAGCCCTTTAGCAGACGCTATTCTCAGCTGGGACTTCAACACAATGTTCGCCTGTTCCCTTACCTGCTTGACACCTGCGTTAACCATTCTGTCCGGCGTTGTCAACGGGCCAATGGGGGCCGTGCTGACACTGCGTGCGACCCTGAATTGCCATTTGACCCGTGGGCCTGTTCAGTAAAGACACATCTGTCCGAGGGTACGACTACAAACCGCAGCCGGGCTGTAAGCTATGTCGTTCATTAGCGCGGGTTAATTAGGACTACTTCCCAGTTGCCGGGGAAACGGCTTGATGCATTAACCATCGTTTGCTCCCACCCCCAGCTTCCCTCTGACTACCAACCCCATGTCTCTCCACACGGTCTACCAGCTATTTATAACATGATCATTTCTTAAATTTAAATTCAAATTTTTGGTCGAGGCGACCTCAACTGTGTATGTATGGGTGTTCATATTTATATCTATGAGTGTGGTCGTGTAGCTGTGTACTGTAAGTGTGTATCTAACTTTCAATTTCAATATTGGTGCCAGCGATGCGTCTCCCCATCCACATATAATTTGTTTATGTTTGGGAAATGTAATGGTTTGTTTGATAGCTGTATTATAACAGCTGCTGCTGCACCCACCACCCCACCCACACACCAATCGCACACACACACACACACAGACACACACACACACACACACACACACACACACACACACACACACACACACACACGCATGAATTGACACACACATAAACACACTCATTCTCACACACAGACGCATGCGCTGACTCATACACAAACACACCCAAACACACACACACACACACACACACACACACACACACACACACACACACACACACACACACACACACACAGACACACACACACACACACACACACACACACACACACACACACACACACACACGCATGAATTGACACACACATAAACACACACTCATTCTCACACACAGACGCATGCACTGACTCATACACAAACACACCCAAACACACACACACACACACACACACACACACACACACACACACACACACACACACACACACACACACATACACACACACCGACACAAACACACACACATACACACACACACACACACACACACACACACACACACACACACATGCACACACACTAGGGCTGTCAACGAATATTTGAAGTTCGAATATTCGTTCGAAATGTATCCAAAAACGCGAATTCGAACGTGAAAATTAATATTTGAATGTGAAAAAACACTCCCGCGGTACAAGCGCCTCTATCTGCTTTGTGAATGAGCCTCTGTCTGTTCGCGATGTCCCTCATAATATTCGAATGTGAAAAAACACTCCCGCGGTATAAGTGTAACAGACTAGTATTGTGAAGAGCGAATGTATTTTATCCCCTCGGGGTTTCCGTACTTGGATATAGGTATTCCAGCTCGGCTATGCCATTCAATAAGCATCCGAAGTAGAGCTCAGGGAGCTAGTAGTCTGGCTGGTGAAAGCTGCTATAACGCAATGTTCTCGGCAAAGTCCGAGACAGCTTTTTTTTCATGAATCCGAACGGTGCGTAGTGCTGGCCCTTTCGCTGGCATGGTGGAAGACGTAGGCGACATGCATTTTTTTCTTTATCGATTTTAATAGGCCTTCTCGATAAATGGTAAGCAAAGCAAGGAACGTTACCACTAGCATACTTTGTAACATTCAGAAGCGGGCGTCTTCTTCAGATTACTATAGTTTGCGCGCTTGCAGGTGTGGTGGTGAAATGCAAGCGATACAAAGTTGTGGCTTTTCATGATTAGGCCTCAACGTTACTGGGCTGTTTATAGGATATATATATATCCCACTAATTTGAACCATGGTTTTGTCGCATTATTGACATATTGACGGCAACTGCGTAAAATAGGCAACCAGATATTCGAATAGTTCGAATTCGTGATTTTTTTCCAAACGAACATTCGAATGTCATTTTTGAGCAATTTTGACAGCCCTAACACACACACACATCCTCACACACGTCACCCCCCTGGTGCGATGCCAGGCCCATCCTCTGGCACATGTCCTCATTATCATTTTCATTATACTCTGGGACCACGTGTATCCGCGGACCCCCGGGAACCACCATGTTTTAAACCTCATCTTACGCAGGAAATAATAACGCCGGCATTGACTACAGTTTTTTTTCCAGTGAAACAGATACACGTGCTGACATAATACAAGCTGGAATAAATTGCAGCAAGTTGTTGCAGGGTTCTTTCAATGAATGGTTTCTGTCATGAGAGGAATGTTTTGAGTCGTGTCCCGGTTAATGCTAGCTGGCATGCAATGCTAACTCTCAAGAAAGGAGTAAAGTCAAATTTCTTAAGAAATATGTGACACCAAACCGCCACCATTTCACCAATATTTGCAAATGTTATTTCACATGATGCTTTAAAAAAATATACCTGTCGTAACAGTGACAAGGCCAGCTACCTATATTTATTTGAAGAAGAAATGATATTGTAATGTTATTTTTTCACATCTTTACTTAGTTATGCTGCTGGAGCCATAGCCCTACCCAAGGTCAAACGGGAAGAGAGGACACTAAAATATGTATGGCTTTGTGCTGGAGAATACATTTAATGGCAGGAACCTCTGCCAAACGTACCATCTCATCCTATACTTAACTACGCAAACACACACAGACACACACAGACACACACACGCATGCACACAGACACACACACACACACACACACACACACACACACACACACACACACACACACACACACACACACACACACACACACACACACACACAAAAGTGCCTTCCAGCCTCTTGGCTGTCCATTCTTTACATCCTCTCTCTCTCTCTCTCTCTCTCTCTCTCTCTCTCTCTCTCTCTCTCTCTCTCTCTCTCTCTCTCTCTCTCTCCCTCCCATTGGAGGTATTACTTAAGCTGCCCAGGGCACTGGTGTGTGTGTTGGGGGGGGGGTATGTCTGTATGTGTGTCTGTTGGAGGGGAAATGTTGGAAGAGGGATGGTGATTAATGGAGTGGAGAATGAATCCTGAAAGAGAGAGAGAGAGAGAGAGAGAGAGAGAGAGAGAGAGAGAGAGAGAGAGAGAGAGAGAGAGAGAGAGAGAGAGAGAGAGAGAGATGTCTGGTGTATTTTTGCCTGACGATAAGCAACAGTAAGCGACACGTCTAAGAATAGCCTGTGAGTGTGTGTGTGTGGGTGTAGAAACACACATATATAAGTACAGATTTATATACCTTCCTGCATGGAGGTATGCTCTAACTTATGTTGTGTTACTTCTGGTGCGAGTGTGTGTGCGTGTCTGTGCATGCAAGTATGTGTGTGTGTGTGTGTGTGTGATTGTGTGGCTCACGTGTGTGCTGGTGTCTGTGTGTGTGTGCACGTGGCTGTGATTAATCTGGCGCTGTCTGTCTAATTAACACCCGATGGTCCTGTGTTGTCGTGCCGAGCGTCGCCACGGCGCCCGGCGCGCTGACCCGTGGCGGCAGACGGAAGCGGAGAGGGAAAAGAAAAAAGAGGGAAAACACGGCGGCCCCTCCGCGCCCCGGCCAATTAGGGCCTCCGTAAATATTCGCTTTTAACTCCGGACGCCATGTTGTTCCTAATTTGGTGCTCCAGTGGGCTCGAACCATCCAAGGTCCCCCCCGCCCCCCTAAACGCAATCGACACCCCCATACAACCTCTCTCTCTCCCCGAGACACGAGTTAACCGCCGTTTAACAAACGCACCCCCCCCCCGTCCCTCTGTCTGGAAGCCCCCCGGTGGACAGGCTGGTTCTGTCCCTCTGTCTGGAAGCCCCCCGGTGGACAGGCTGGTTCTGTCCCTCTGTCTGGAAGCCCCCCGGTGGACAGGCTGGTTCTGTCCCTCTGTCTGGAAGCCCACCGGTGGACAGGCTGGTTCTGTCCCTCTGTCTGGAAGCCCAACGGTGGACAGGCTGGTTCTGCCCTCTGTCTGGAAGCCCCTTGGTGGACAGGCTGGTTCTACTGACTCCCTCTTTTATTTTTTTCTCTTTCTCTCTCTAATTGTCTTTGAGTCAATCGCTCTCTTTCTCTCAGTCACTCTGTCTCCCTTTCTCAAGGCCGGTTCTAGACATTTTGGTGCCCTAAGCGAGATTCGGATTTGCTCTATCCCCTGATTAGCCTGGTCCTACCAGACTCTCGTACTTCATTTAATTTGCAAAAAGAGTCTGGCGTCCCTCCATTGACAAACGTTCCCTCACTTGAGGCGGGTGTCTGTTGGAGTTTTAAAGCTATTGGATCTGCCCAGTGCCACTCTGGATTGACCATAACCAATCGCTAACGTTTGACTAAAACTCAAGCGCACAACCTCAACGACATTGTTCTCAGCAACTCCCTCTGTTCGCTGATTGGACCGGCAAAAATTTTGGCCGCAGAAACCCGCAAATATACCACAAACCCAGACGTAGTACTGAAGGGAAATGAAAATTGAACGGATGTATGTAGGCGGGCGGAGCCAGGCTACCCCCTGATCCACAAGCTTAAGACCCCACCAGTAAAGCCTCAACACCACCTACTCATTCCACCATAAAAATATTGACGCACAAAAATCTGACAATGGTTCAGACAAATATATTTTAACATTATTCTAAATGATGGAAGCAAACAGAAAACAGAAGACTGCCATGTGGAACTAAAATCGTTCAAGTCTCTGGTACACATCCTTCAAATCTGACCCGACTTCTTTGATTTGAAGACATCCATGGTGTCTCCAAATGAAATCTGCCTAGAAACCGCACGATTAATACTCATTAATACAAGGTCGGAGTCCATTGAGACGCTCCATTCTAGATTCTGAGGGCCTGGAAAACTCTGCATGTCCAAGGCCAGTTCCCTCCCATTCAGGTCTGACTGCACACCAGAGCCTGTGTTTGAGTGTTTCACACTGCTTTGTCATCTCTTCATTTGGCAGGGGAGGGAAGGTGACAAGTGTACCTGGCCAGGCAGAGCAGGGGAGAAATTGTGAGACCAGGGGTGCAAAGTACATATCTCTCTTTCTTCTCATTAATTTGTTACCTCAATTCAGAAAATGAGTTATTTATTTTATAATCTTTTAGCCGCAATGTGGCACGACCTGACCTATGCCATTAATAATAATAAATGAGCCATCCCTCTCTCTCCATCCCTCCTGTCTATCTCTCCATCTCTCGCTGCTGTCTGTATTGTACCGTGTAGTTTTAATTGGTAAGATTCCCCTATCATCACGTGGCAAAATATTCTCCCTGCCGCTGTCTCGTGATTCATCTATATTTACATCCGAAAATTAACACTCTTTCTAATTTACAAGCTAGTCAGAGTAGGTTATTTTGGGGTAAGGAAGAAAATGCTTACTTTCCGAACCAAGATGTACAACGATTCCTTGCTCTTTCTACTCGCGCAGTGCCTGAAGTTGATTGCATAACCACTGTCGACTGTTTGACAATGGAGGCACGGAAGGAAATTAATTGAATGAAAATACGAAACTAAATTACATTACATTACTCAACGTTTTTTCTAAGTTCTATTCTTTGCTGTCTGAGAGTACCGTGTCCAGCCGGCTTGTCTGGGATAATGGAGGGAGGAGGGTAAATAATGAACGCAGAGAGTGACAGAGACACAAGCAAGCCCTGGCATGTCGCTGGCTCCATGATGTCAGAACCTGTCAACAGCATGGTGGACACACACTCACTCACACAAACACACACAATAACACAATCAAGGAGAGAGAGACACACACACAAACCCACGCACGCACACACACACACACACACACACACACACACACACACACACACACACACACACACACACACACACACACACACACACTCATAATAATGCAAAGAAAGAGAGAGACACACACACACACATACACGAGCAGATACACACCTAATAACAAAGAAAGAGAGAGACAAACAGACGCACACACAAACATAATAAAACAATGAGCACGACACAAACACACACACACACACACACACACCACACACACACACTCACAAGAACTCACACACACAGACGCACACACACACACACAGTAAAAATGCATGCATCCCCACAACAATAGACAGAAATATAGCTGATATCACCGAAAGAAAGATAGATGTTGGAAGGAATTAGAATAAAAACAGGCTAAGGCACACACACACACACACACACACACACACACACACACACACACACACACACACACACACACACACACACACACACACACACAAAGGGAGAGTGATGTGAAGCAATCCAATCGTATCCCTTCCAAGCCCTCGATGTGTTAATTAGTCAAAAGTGTGAGAACAACAAGGGAGCCGGGCTCATTAAAAGTCTGTCAGAGTGAGGAGATTTATGACTAAGTACAGCAGGGCTTTATTAGTACTCATATGTGACCCATCGCTGTGCGGTTTTGAATGGCGTGCGCGTTAAACAAAACCACTTCCAACATAACAGACGTCTATTCTGAGGAATGAGAGATGACGACCAACCACACACACACACACATGCATACAAAACATACAAACTACACCCCTAAACAAGGACACTTTTCTTTTGTGACACTTCTTTGTAAGCATCTTTTCTCCTCTACTCATTCTTTTTCTCTTTATTCCTTCTCCCCCCCCCCCCCTCCTTTCCTTGGAGGCATAGGAGAAGGAGAAATTTAGGAGAAATTTGTTAATGTTTGTCCCTATAAAACAATAATGGTAAAATAATAAATACAAAACACGACAGTAACTGAGTAGGTCAAACCGTCCAATCTGAAGGCTCTACTTAACCACTCCCCCTACTCACTTCCACCAATGCGAAGCGAACAGAACTGAGTAGGGGAGGGCGTAGCCTAACTAGTTTGTGAACGACCCAGAGAAACGCAACTCAAATTCAATGTGAACATATATGAGGCTTTAATAAAATCCCGGACGATTTTGAAATTCCGACACACATTTTTTAAAAGTGTGTCAAAAAGAGGGCATGTCCGGGCAAAAGAGGACGTCTGGTTACCCTACGTGTGGCGTGTGAGCGTGTGCATTGGTTGAATTGCGTGTGTCTCACGCCGAACGCGTGAGACTTGAGAGCCCTGTTACCGATATTATCCCGGATATTGACAGTCGCAGTTCAGCAAAAGAGGCGTAGAGGAAGAAGGGGCCCGGATGTTGACAGTAATGGTTGTGGAACTGTGCAGCGCCGTATAACGAATGTATTAGATATGCAAATTTGATCGGACCTGACTGGAAAGTATTACCCGCCACAGTGGCGGGTGAAGTGACACAATTCACCTGCCACCATACAAATCCACCCGCAAATGGCGGGTGGCGGGTGTTAATTTCCATCCCTGGTGTGTGTGTGTGTTTGTGGGTGTATGTGTTCATGTGTGTGTGTGTCCTTGCTGGGTACGGCTTCCTGGATCCTTTAATACTCTCAGTGGTTTCATTAGAGGACACACAGCCCTTTACACTGCAGTTAGTGGCAGCACACTCATACAAACCCTCACACACACTCTGGCAAAAAGGAACACTATAAGGACCGAGGAGCAAGGAACATCGTGAGGACTGAGGAGAAAGGAACAAAGGGCAGCCAGCGACCAGTTAGAACTATCGCTAGTGAGGCGCAACGTACCCCAAGGCTAGGGCTACGCAAGCCACCGCAGTCAAGATGGCAGACGTAGCGCAAAACAGGATAGCGGCTAACCCAATTACCGTCCTCAGCAAGACTGGAGAACCACAGTGTCCTCTGAGCCTGGAGACATACACACACACACACACACACACACACACACACACACACACACACACACACACACACACACACACACACACACACACACACACACGCACAACACATGCAGAAACCAAGAAACACACGCACACTACTATGCAGATGCTGATTCCTGACCTTAAAGGCTTATGTTATATAAGGGTTAGCCTTTGTTTGTTGCATTTTGCATCGTCGACGTAGCATAGAACTTTTTCATCTGGAGGCGCTCATCATTAGCCTGTGCTTTGGCCCCTTGTTGCTCCTCTTTCTATATATTGGATATTTTGAATAGCTATAGGCTCAAGTAGGAGAACGAGAGATTCTCTCGTTCTCCTACGAGAGCGCAGAGAGAGAAAGACAGACAGACAATATATTAAGACATGATTAGATAAGATGATTGGTGCTGTGTGTGTGTGTGTGTGTGTGTGTGTGTGTGTGTGTGTGTGTGTGTGTGTGTGTGTGTGTGTGTGAGTGTGTGAATGTGTTTGAGGGTGTGTGTGTGTGTGTGTGTGTGTGTTTGTCCCGAATTGTATAATCTTTCTGAAAAGAAAGGCATTTCAGCGCAACACCATACACAATACAATATATGTAAACAGAATATATAGACATGTATTATTTTGAATCTTTGTTTGTATGTGTATGCGTATTTGTGCCTGCACGTGTGTCAGCTGTCTGTCTGTGTGTGTGTATGTGTGTGTGTGCACATGCGAGTACATTGTGCTTGTATTTCATGCGCCCTCTTTTAAGCTGCTTAGTGCCACACAGGCTTTGACCTTTCCCCCCCGGTCGGCAGTGAAAGGCTCTGTCCCTCTCGCTCCACCTAGTTCCTGTCGTCTCATCTCCACACTGACTACCGCTGTCTGATTCACCCCCTCCTCCACCACCACTCGCAGAATAAATATATAAAACATAAATACTGATTCAGCGAGCGTCGAGCAGGTAAATGACGAGCCTGTGAGTCCCCGACCTGCGCCTGGCTTTGGGTTTGAGTGTGTTGACTAAAGTGTAGTCAAGCTGTCCCACTCCCAGCCGCGATACACTGCCCCCCCCCCACATGTCCGCATCTGACCTTTAGGCAAGATGCTTTTCCCCTGCCTGCCACTTAATGAAACAGACCAATCCACTCTGAGTAGGTTTGGATATGAGCTGCAGTGTGAATTGAAACCTTTTCTTTTTTGAAGGCTGGTCAATCATGCTTTTACCGGAAGAGTGGAAAGCGAATATGAAGTGAATGGTGGGCATTCATTTGGTGCAGACCTTCATTGACTTGTTGATCTCAACCACGCTGTATTCAGGCCATTTTATTGTTGGAGTCTATATTTAATAAATTTGTATTTCATCATTTTCTTGGAAACCATTTCAGAGGATTATGTTACACTGGCAACAGTTTAACTGGATTTTGTGTTTGACACAGATAAACTATAATCTCTTTTATCTTCCTCTCTCTCTTTCTCTCCCTCTATTTCACTCTGCGTCCCTGTTCTCTTATTTACCTCCTTCTTCCTTTCTCTCCCTCTCCTATTTTTTTTTCTCTCTCTCTCTCTCTCTCTCTCTCTCTCTCTCTCTCTCTCTCTCTCTCTCTCTCTCTCTCTCTCTCTCTTCTGTTTCTCTGCAGGCTTTGCCACTTGTGAGCTGATCAGTGGGCCTCCTCCCAAAAAAAGAACTTTCGGAATCGGTGCAGAATCTAAGCCCGATCTCTGATTGAATGGCGGCCAGCGTTTCCATGGCGATGGAACGGAACAGAGCCCTGGCTCGGGAACCATTCCGGAACCTTCCCGTTGAAAGACGTCAACGCCTCTGAGCTGACGGCGGCGATATCTGCTTCCCCCTCCCTCCTACTCTGATTCTCCTCCCCACTCCCCCCTCCCCCTTCCTTCCTCCCCTCCCACATGACCACACCTCTCCAAGGACCCCTTCGCCTATAAACAGGAACACCCCCCCCCCCCCTCCCCCAGCTTCCTGCTCAGACTTGCTCTTCGCTCCATCAAGTATTTCTGAACATTGGTTGGTAACAGTGCCGTGTCAACCCGCACATAACAGAGCAATCTCCCCCCCCCCCCCCTGTGACCTCAGCTGACCTCTTATTCCTTCCTCTGATACCTTCCAGAACAAGACCCCCCGGGTGAAGCCCCCGCAGGCCCGGACGAGCGGACCGCCACCCCGCGTCACGCACCTTCTCCCGGGTCTCCCGGCCATGGAGCCGGCAGGGTGGGGGTCCCGGCCCCGCGCGGGGGGCGCAGGGGGCTCGCTGAGGGACGGCTGCCTGGCGTGCACCCTGGGCTTGGGGTTGCTGCTGCTCCTGCTGCACTCGCCCGCCTCGGGCCAGCGCACCGACCCCTCCAAGCACCCCACCGTGACCACCAACTACGGCAAGCTGCGCGGCGTGAAGAAGGACCTGAACAACGAGATCCTGGGCCCGGTGGAGCAGTACCTGGGCGTGCCCTACGCCACCGCGCCCATCGGGGACCGCCGCTTCCAGCCGCCGGAGGCGCCGGGCTCGTGGCAGGAGGTGCGCAACGCCTCGCACTTCGCGCCCGTCTGCCCGCAGAACGTGCACGGCGTGCTGCCCGAGATCATGCTGCCCGTGTGGTTCACCGACAACCTGGACGTGGCGGCGGGCTACATCCAGAACCAGAGCGAGGACTGCCTCTACCTCAATGTCTACGTGCCCACCGAGGACGGTAAGTGGCCAGGGAGGAAGGAAGGCAGGCTGGGTGGGACGGGGGGGGGGGGGGGTTAGTGTGGCAGGTGGAGGTGGTATTTATATTTAGTTGGGGGGTACATTTAGGCTCTGTTTGGTGGAGGTGTAAGGCTGGGCGGTCACACAGCGGGTCGACTCCAAATAATTTTTTGAAGTTTCTACACTTTTTGAGGTTGGGATATTGCTGCACAACGGTTAAATTAGGCTTTCAAAAAAAACCTTTGAAATTGAGTTTCCTAGATTCTACGAGGTTCAGGTGTTTCCCAAAAGATTGGGGGATTTTGGTTTCTAACGTTTTTGAGTTTCAAATGATATTACAAACAGTTCAAATAGAGCTTTCTTGACTTTTTGAGTTTCAGATGTCCCAAAATATGGTCAAATTGATCTTTCTACTTTTTTTTCGGTTCAGATGTTGCCGTTTTTTTTTTTATTGAGGTTCCTTCCCTTTTTGGGTTTCAGATTTTAAGCATCTATTATGTTTTGCTTTACATAGATCATAGGTTTGAATGTTGTGAAATGAGAAATTTGGGTTTTTAGACATTTTTCGGTTTGGGTGTTGGACAAAATGTTTTCATTTTAGCTTTGTAGCCTTTTGACATTTTGATGTTGCGTGAAAAGGTACAATTGATCCACTTTGAGGTTCTGATAGGGCTAAAACCTCATAGAATCTGACGCTTCAACATTATTTGAGGTTTCTATGTGAAGAAAACATGGGACGATCCGTTTATAAATGCGAGTTACATAACATCAGGTAAAACGGTCCCAATATTCCTTCTTTACCTTTTACAAGTCCCCTTCCCCCTTCAAGGATAAACTAAAGGTCAGGTAAGAACTCTGTGTCATACTTCAAACCTCCAACTTTGGTCTCATTTCCAAAATGTTTTGGGTCTTCCCGAGCGAAGACAGGTTTTGCGACTGAGCCTAAAAAATATGGTTTGGGTTATTTTTTTCTTCCTCAAATCTGACATCTGTGACAAACGTGTCAGACTCCACCCCTCGGTATGCTGCGAGTTTTATAAGACCGCGGGGAAAACTTTATTTTTCTAATCTTTGAAAACCTTTCCCGCTCGTCAGGTTTCACACATGGATCTGTGAAAAATAACACGACTCTCCATCGTCCTTCCTCTGAGAAAATATCACATGTCTCAAACTAATTGCTTGCGTTTATCCCAAAGGTTGCAATTGCTCAGGTTTTCTGCCACGTCCCTTTTTCATCATTCCTTAAGATGCCAGTCGATCACCCCGAAAAATTGCTTGAATAAAAAAAGCAAGATCGTACTGGAATCATCCCTCGCACGCACAGTGGACGTGTGTGCGTGCGTGTGCGTGTGTGTGTGTGTGTCATATTTGTGCAAAGATCCGTTTTTTCTTGAGGTGTCGATTCATTTAGGTGCACTGGAGTCCTGTCGTTTGATGGATTGTTGGAAGACTACTTAGCCCATTGTCCAATCACTGTAGCTTAACACCCAGGGTCTGTGGCTGTTCCAACACCCTCCCACACCTCCCTAAACAAACAAAACAGCATTATGAATCTCTATATAAAGTTGTCATGTGAAGTTGTTGTGTGTGTGAGTGTGTGTGTGTGTGTGTGTGTGTGTGTGTGTGTGTGTGTGTGTGTGTGTGTGTGTGTGTGTGTGTGTTAGCATGTCCCCTCCCCAGAAGCCAGCTTCCATATGTTCATTGAGGCCAAAACACAAGTGTGTGTGTGTGTCTGTGCGTGTCTGTCTGCGTGTGTCACACACACACACACACACACACACACACACACACACACACACACACACACACACACACACACACACACACACACACCTTTAAATAGAGATGCATGTGTGTGATGGGTCCACCGCGCTCATGGAAGCAGTCCAGTGTGCATTGATAGAGGAGGCCATCAAGTAGCAGAGTGTTAGGAATTTGACCTTTGCGCTCCAATAAAAAAAACGTCTCCTGTCCTTGTTGTGTGTTTTCAAAGTCCTATGTGTCTATTACGCCTTTAACACATGCACCCAATGTCTGAAATACTCTGTATAATCCCCGTTGGGGCTATATGTGTTTCAAAAATGACAGAATCCCCCCTCCGGAGTTAATTCTCCTGGCCCCTAGTTGCTGCCGCGATGATGACGTTTCCATCATGCAACTGGCACCAGACAGGGCCACAGAGAGTAGCTGCCTCGTACTTCTCTCTTCTTGCCTGAATTATGCATTCCAACCACTTTCTGCTTTTCACTCTTCTGTTGATATTGCGGATATGTGTAAACATATGCAGCATTGATGTATCCACAAAAAGAGTCGTAGCGTTAGGGAGTTGGTAGCCTCTCTCACCATCTTCCATGTACCAACTTCCGCTGCATACTTTTTAGGGCCGCCCCCTAATAGTCGACCAAATGTTAACTCCATCAAATCATACCAATCAATTCATACTAATTATTTATGATATGTATATTCTCTCGGGGGTAACACCCTTCACTTTGACCGGCACTGGGTCTGATTATAGGTCGGAATGTGGTCGGAATGAAGCGGCCACCGATTATTGACAGACAGGCAGGGTACTTTATTCTTAGTTTCACTAATTTTACAGTACACGTTTGCACAGAGACAACTGGACTCGTTCATTACTTCACTAAACGCTACCGCTCGCTCTCCTTGCTCATCCACTCACACACACACACTGCCATTCCCGCAAACTCACATACGCTACTCTCGTAACAATTATTATTGACAACAGTTAGCTGACCATTATAGGGTCCCAGCCTTCCACTCACTGTTTTCTCAGTTAAACTCAAAAATCAACTAAATTGGTTCCAGTGTTTGTTTGATGTGAAATTAAGCAAGACAATACACTCTCTTTCTCCGGTAACGCAGTCGTTCACAAAGCCTTTCTTCTACGTCCTTTCTTCTATTTGTCTGTAACTCATGCTCCAATCTTTCATCGATCGATGCTGATGTTATGGTTGCAACGGAATATATGATGCTTCGCTGCAGCAACATTGAAGATGATCGCTAATGGCTTATACTAACGACTACTAGTCGACTTGCAAAATCTTTGGTCGGGGGCAGCCCTCATACTTTTTGTGTTGCTTCCGGCATCCTCCAGGCTCTCCCCAGGCGCCCACCCTTGCCTAAAGCATACATAGTATCTCCAATAGGGGTGAGCACGTCTTGTGGCTTATCTCTGGTTTTGTGTCGCATGTGTGAAAGGGCCACTCCGGATCACCTTTGTAACTGATTCTCTGACTTCATGCTGAGATCATGTGTGAAGACCTAAATGTAGACATTGACATAACCCCCCCCCCCCCCCCCCCCCCCCTAGTACGTACTTGTTTCTCTGACCAGTGGTGGGTACATGTACGAAAATATATCTGTAAGTAGTGCATGTGAATCATTACCTTGGTTCAGGCGGGGCCTTTCTGCCGCCGTCATACAAACGAGGCCTTTAATCGCCTGCCATTGGTTGACACTTAAGGTATCACCTGATGCATCAGCCTATCGCCAAACTGGTATCATCATCCAATCAGGGTCTTTATAATGGAGCTATCGTCCCCGCCTGCCTATCTCCCTTCGATCTTACCAGCAGCACAACTCCTTTGTGCGGTTCCCTCTTCCTCCTCCTCCTCCCCCTCCTGCCCCTCCTCCATCTCCTCATCCTCAGCCCCTTCCTCCCACCAGTACACTATTTGTTCCAGGGATTGGATATGATCTGGTTTATCCCTCGCTTGTCAATGCTCCCTGATAACATGTAGGCCTATTTATGTTCTTGCTGTTTTGTTCTGTCAAATCGCTCGCCCCAAAGTGTATATGTTTATAACCCCAACCTACCCTAACCACACGATAAACAGTGTCAATCTATTCAACTGAAACTTGAAGGAATAAATACAGTGTCTCTAGATTAATTATAATAACAAAAATAACAATACCAATTATTATAATACAAATGATATGAATTGGAACAGCTCTTAAAGGTTGGGTAGGTGATTTGCGAAACGCCAGCAGATTTTGAAAATACACAACTCAAATGGTCCTACCCCCTCTCCTTCAACGCTGACTCTGACTCCACCCATTCCAAGTACCTGGACGCGCAATCATGCACGAGCGCGAACAGAGATGCGCGAGAGCGAGCCAGGCTAGCGTAGGTTTTCGTTTAACAACATGGCACTACATTCAGCTGTAAGTTGCACCCAGTACCGCGGGAAGTAGGAGTGCTGGGGGTGCTGCAACACCCCCTGTCCGAGGCCCTGTCTTATCACAGAAAACGATCATTTCTAAAAACTCCGGCCAAAGTGGAGATTTCTGAAAACGCCGGTTATGTGTTGTCGTGTCAACGGGGAGATACGGGATTTTAGGTTCTGAAGCGTCACATTATGCACCAGGAAATGCTTAACGTCATGTGAGCGCCCGCTGTACCGTATTGGTCCGAATATAAACACAAACCCCATTGTAAGACGACCTATATTTGGAAAAAAGATTTGAAGACCAGATCCGTTTTTTATGAATAAATAAATTGTATTCATTGAAATAATATACGAAAATAAAAAGGCATCGAATAAAACACTGCATTGCCACTAAACAGTAGTGCAAATAGGCCGTACTGATGTGTACACCAAAGACTATTCCTGACACTCCTCTGCCCCGCTGTGTTCGCTCTGGCTGTGGTCGCTCCGAACTGTTTCGGCCCGTGGCAAAGCGAGTCATCCTCGCTGCTGTCCAAGGCATTTTGAGACGCAGCATTTATTTAATGCTCATATGACCTAGTGCTGAAAAAAGGTTATATGAAAAAGTGTGAGGGTAGCGGTGGTGCGCTAAACTTGTTCTGTGAGCAGCTGGATGTGAACGATCGATTTTCAACTGTCCGCGCATGCACTGGTGTAATTGAGCTGCGCTGCTATACATCTTTTTTTATCAATGTAACGAGTTGCGAGTCTAGTGCAGGCTGAGTTTTTTTTTTCCCAGCACCCCCTGCTGAGAATACGTTCTCGCTGCAATGGTTGGACCAGATGTTATAAACATTAAACGGTCACATAAATCATTACTATTTTTAGAAAATTTATGTTTGTTTCATATAATTGTATTGGAAGTCCTGGTTTTCACTAGGGTTGCCGCGGTGTGGACATTTTCACACCGAGTAATACACTCGTCTCCACACCGGTATTACCGAGTATAAACGGTATAAACTTTGAAACTAGGTCAACCGCCACACAAGCATCGGTTTTTAGACCCTTCTCGTCCTTCAGTTGCCGCCAACGTTCGAAAGCAGCGCCTAGGATTATTCTTGATTTCAGTTTTTCTCTTTCAGCGTTTTTATTATCAATTACTCTCTGAAAAAGAGTTTTCCTTCTCTTTGCTGGTGGTGGTGGTGGTGGTGGGGATGGTGGCGTCTTGTCTGCCATGGAAATTGTCTTCTACTGCTAGGTCCAAATGTGGATTAACTAGTTCCAGTAGCTACCGCAGGATAACAACAAACAGGAGCTTGCTCTGGGTCACGAGCTCTGGGTCACGAGTACTGCACGAAGGGGTCGCGCGCGGGGCGCGGGGGAGGGGGAGTGCAGTACGACCGTTTGATTGACGTACTTACTGTCCAATGCAACTCGGTGGCAATGGAAATGATTGGCTGGAGTTTTTCGAGCCCTGCCCGTTCCACAGATGATTGACTTGTTTAATTTT
>NC_044064.1:8370166-8387666 GCF_902167405.1 Gadus morhua
GTACATAGGATCAACTACCTTCACTCTGGTCGCGCTTTTACCTTCAGTCAGTTTTTAATTGACGCAACGCAGCGGTTCGCTGTAATTATTTACACAGACAGGAAATCGCTCCCCACAAGGATAACACACCAGTACCACCAGTACACACAAACACATTTTCAAGGTTTTAACAACACACACACACGCACACACATAGACAAATGTGCAAGCACTGCATCTGTGGCCTTCTATAGTTAAAACCTTTCACTCCACATCACCTTTCAGTTATTGTTTACCAGGACAGGGGGAAACCATGTTTTTAACCAGCCTCATGAATGTTCTCTCAAATAAAACATCCATGTTCTGCTTCTGTGTGGGTTCATTAAAAGGAGAAAAACACCAACAGAACTAAAGTGTATCTGCGCTTTTGATCACAGCGGCCATTTTGGAGAGGTGTGTGTTTGGTGTGGGGGGTTCCATGGGTGTCCGCTTCTTTGCTTGTTCGTTTTGAATAAGTCCCCCGCTCCCCATCTCCCCACACCCACCCCAAACCAACCCAAACCAGGAAATGAAACCAAATAATCCAATGAATGAATAAAGATGTAAACAAGGTGACACGTGGAGGCAAACTGAAGGAGGGAGTGAAACAATCAGAGACGCCATTTTCTTCTTGCCAAGCTTCCAGAAACTTCTTTTAGGTTCTCTTTGATCTTGTGTCTTTTCTTGTGATGAATCTGTGTGTGATGCCTTTGTTTTTGTGCTATTTTTCTTTTTAACAAGGGGGAAAGACAAACAGACCATAAAGAAACGTGAACTCTTACTCATATGTCCTTTTTTTTGCTCTTGCTTCTTTTCTTTTTTTGATATTCTTTTTTTTTACTCGTTTTTTGCCAGTAATCTTTTTTGAAATTTTCTCTTTTCTCTTTTTCCCCCCTTCTTTTTTTCTTAACCCTAGGTCCACTCACAAAAAAACACGAGGAAGCTACAATGAACAAGCCTCGAGACGAAGGTATTTTTGTTGCATGTTTTTCCCTTTTTTTCTTGTTTTGAAACACACAAAAAAATCTTTTTGGGGGATTTACATTTACTGTGATTCATAAAGACATGAATTTGAGTAGGAGGAGACACCAGGTTCCCGCTCTCTTTCTCTTGCTGCCATGGATTTGTGAAATATCATTACCGATATGAACTGGGTCTTTCATGTGTTCAGTATGTCAACCTCATCCATCCAAAACAAAACCGTTCCGGTCGTTCCTTACCCCTGTGAACCAGTACATACTTCCTATCCAAACTCTGTGGCCACTGCTTTGTTCAGAAAAGGTAATTTTGAACAGCACCTACCTTACCTTACCTTGCAACCATTTGTAAGACATCTTCCCTGCGGTTAGCTGCGTGTGTATGGGTGTGAATTCATCGATGTGTGTCTCTCGCTCTCAGAGGTCTTGACCTTTATTTTATAATGGCTTGCGAGAGCAATCGAGATCAAATGTGTGTGAGCGATCGAGAGTGACCGTCAAAGAGAAAGAGAGAGAGAGAGAGAGAGAGGGAGAGAGAGAGAGAGAGAGAGAGAGAGAGAGAGAGAGAGAGAGAGAGAGAGAGAGAGAGAGAGAGAGAGACACACAGGGACATCATCACCATGACCCATCAGCGCGATGATCATGCTCATTACAATGACGCTGCCCTTGGGAATACATTAGCCAGAGAACACCCCTGCCAACCTCCACCATCACCCCCACCCTGCTTTGCACCACTTGTTATATAGTGGTGTATACATACTTGTGTTCGGATAGAGAGCTCCGTTGACTAAGCCTCAACTGCCCCCCTGGTCTCGTAACACGCCAGGCTCAGCCAAGGAAATTGTCATCGGGAGAAAGGTCACTTTCTCCCGATGTGTGTGACCTATTCCCCCCCCACCCCGGGCTGAGGGGGTGGAGATGGTAGTCAAGGTCGCCAGCACTACCCACTACCCATGCCACCTTGCCCTCTCTCACTCTCTCCCGCACACAAGAGCGAGTATGCGCACGGACGTTCAATCTTTGAACGCCCTCCCCCCCCCCCCTTCAGGAAGCCACAGAAAGAAATGCTCCTTCAATAAAAAATTCTGGTGCGAACACCATTCCGTCATTTTAGTCATGTCACCACCTCCCCCCCATCCTCCGCCAACATACCTTCACCCCCGGTTCCTCCCACGCATCTCTAGGAAGCGACTAAAAAAAAACAGGGAGAAAAAGCATTAAGAGGATATTTGAATGCCTGTTTCTCCTTTAGAACTATTTTTAAACGTCACACTGCCGTGCTATTCTTTCCTCCATCACCCTCGCAGATCAGAGGGTTCAATTGGCATTCCGAAGAGTCTTGTGTTTTTTTGTGTGTGTGCATTTGCGTGCGTGTGTGTACATTGGTGTGTGTTTCAATTGAACAGAAAATGGAGTAAATGTCAGTAAGTAGATTTGAAGCCTGATAATAGGTAACGTTTATAAATCCAGCATTGAAAACGGCCATATCAGCAGCGAGGCCACGAGACACTAAATTACCTTTAACGAGCGAGAACATAGCCTACCTTTAGGTATTACAGTGCTAATGGCTAAATTTACAAAATGGTCTAAATATCTATTTAGACTGCTAAAGCTAAAACGTTAAACCGTAACCCCTTAGGATGCAAGTTTTTCATTTTATTTTTTAAGTGCGACCTCAGCAAACTGAACAACCTCCAACGAGAAAGAACATATAGTCCCTTTTATAGGCTAGCATTAATGTGCTTACGGCTAAATCTACAAAACTAGTGCAAAATACCTATTTAGACTACTTAAGCATTAAACTATAAACTTTACGGGAAAATATGTTCCAATGAAGACAACACGGCTGAACCAGAGCTGCTATTTAACTTTATTGTAGTATTTATTAATACAATATAAAAAAGGAGATGAGATCCATATCATCGTTAGAGCCAGAAAAAAAGAGCGGGAAAGTTTTACACAGAACAAAATGGTGATTGAAAGACAAGTGCAAGTGGGACTTCTTTATCAGGACATAAAATCCTTAGCACAAAAGCGGGAATTTGCTTGTAAAATCTGTAAATGGCCGCCCTTCTCAATGTTTAAAGCTTTGTTTTGTGCTCAAGGCGACAAAGAGGCTAGTGGAATAGACCGCCCTTTCCAGGGATTTGACTAAGACAACTCATACAATGTGTAGATTGCATACTAATACAATACAAATCCTCTCAAACGTTCCCGAACACTTTAAAATAGGTGAAAACGAGAGTTACGTACGTTCGTAAAACCGTACACAATATTTAGGCCGACTGTACCTATTGAAGAGAAACACATTTTACTGACGCTCACCCTTTTAAAAATGTCAGTTTGTGTACATCACTGAGACGACCGACGCATCCTTGAGCAGATCTCTAAATCACTTGAAGCTGTGCTGCAGGCAAAACTGCTCATGATTCACTTAATCCCCATGTGTTCACCGTCCGTCCACAGACAGACGCACACAATTTACAGTATAATTTTCCACCAAACCAGGGCTGTATTTAATCCTTATTGATGTCCGGGATTAGCAAAACACAGATTCTTCATTTGATTGTCAAGACAGAGGGAATATCAAAGGGGTAGGGCAAGCAAGATGGATACAGAGAAATAGACAGAGAGAGAGTGAGAAAGAGAGAATGAGCTCCACACAGGGATTGATAGAGAGGGAAACTGAAACTAAAAGACTGAAGGCTAAATAGTGAGATGCTGCGGGCTAAGGTGTTAGCTACCAGCGCTCCCTGTCCTCCCTGATTAGGAGCAGCCGGCCCCGCCCGAGCCCTGAACGGACACAACACTTTGTTGTTCTTAAAACACTGCCCCCCCCCTTAAACCCACCCCACTCTCACTGCTCTCTGTCACATACACATACAGCTTACACGCGCACACACACACACACACACACACACACACACACACACACACACACACACACACACACACACACACACACACACACACACACACACACACACACACACACACACATACACACACATAAGAACCTTGAAGCCCATTGTGTTTACATTACACATTTACATTGTTTTCAATTTACATTTACATTTAGGGCATTTAGCAGACGCTTTTATCCAAAGCGACTTACAATAAGTACATTTGTCAGAAGAAAGAGAAACAACATATCGCTGTCAGTACAGTAAGGATGTTCATAGAACCAAGTGCCAAGCACTAACAATCACTAGGTTAATCCATTCCCCGTGTACTATAAAGATAGCTAGGATACGTTTCATGTATTGTTTCACAATACCGATATATGAGTGTGTGTACATTGTTAGCTGGGTAGTTCCCCAGTTGGAATCCGACTCCTAACCCCGGCAGTGTTAATGCCTTGCTCTACCAGTGGTAATCAGACTACTCCTAACCCCGGCAGTGTTAATGCCTTGCTCTACCAGTGATAATCAGACTCCTAACCTCGGCAGGGTTAATGCCTTGCTCTACCAGTGATAATCAGACTCCTAACCCCGGCAGGGTTAATGCCTTGCTCTACCTGTGTCAAGTGAAAAGTTGATCCCCGGTAATTTTTGACTCCCTGCTTTGGGAGGAGTGGTCCAGTTCACGAAGCCAGTGAGGTCAATAAGGAGTGTTCACGACCCCAGAAGTACCTGCAGGCACAATGTTGGTACGACTACCACAGCCTCACATCCTCTCTGATGGGATTCTCTAAGTAAGTTGTGAGGATTCCGTGAGGCTGTCAGCCCTTAGAATGTGATTATCATAATCTGCTTAGATGAGTTAATTTCCTCCCCTCAATCATTCAACCCAGTCCAAGTCCAAAAGCATAAGCAGCAGAAGAAATTAAGAAATTAAAAAATTCTGGGGTTTTTTTGTGCCCTCAATACGTATTTCACACCATTCTAACAATAGACCCCGCCACTGTACAGTGTGTGTGTGTGAGTCTCTATGTGTGTGTTTTTGTGTTTATGTGTGTGTGTGTTTGTGTGTGTGTGTGTGTATTTGCGTTTGTGTCTGTGTGTGTGTTGGTACGTGTGTGTGTATGTGTGTCTGTATGTGTTGGCTAGTGTGTGTGTCGGTGCGTGCGTGTGTATGTGTTGGCTATTGCGTGCGTGTGTGTTTGTGTGTGTGTGTGTGCGTGTGTATGTGTCGGTTAGTGCGTGTGTGCTCAAGGACAAAACGGCAAAACTAAACAATTCCTTTTGGGGGATTCCCCCAGAAATGAAGGTTCACCATGCAAATCCAATTTGTGTTATTGTTTGAACTGCACGCTAAATCACAGGCGCTCGGGGACAGAACAACGTCTTTTGTACGGCGCCTCATCTCAAACAGGAAGGTGTGAGGGTTTTAATTGAAACGTCAAGAGGGGACGTTTGTGTGTGCGGAGAGATGTTGTACACGGTCAGGCGGCGCCGGGCCAAGTACCCCAACATGGCTTTTAAATGACTCTCTTTGTCTTTTTATGTCTGCCCGTAAAAGGGACATAAAAAAGGTGATGTATCGTACGACCGCAAGTCAAACAGTTTTACGGCGGGAAAGAGAGGGATGGAGGCCGAGAGAAATAAGACCTGATTCCACAGCATTGGGTTCGATATCTCAATGTCCGCAAGTCTACCGGTAGGCAGGCCCTGAGCTAGACGCCCTGGCCCCATTTCTCTCAGTTAACCTCCTCTGAGTTGGGCATTTGCTGCAGAGACTCCGGGCCCTATTTTAACCGCCTGAAACGCAAGTGAGAAGCGCCAAACGCAAGAAGCCTTGTGGGCGGTTCTATGGCGATGTTGCTATTTCACCGGCGGATAAATGACTCTTGCGCCCGACGCAAATCTAAAAAGGGTTGGTCTGAAGTAGCCTAATTACCTGTAGGTGTGGTTTGGGCGTAACGTGCAATAAACCAATGACAGTGCCATCTCCCATCCCCTTTAAGAGCCATGAGCGCATTTGAAACTGACGAGTTGATATTTTGACAGCGCGTCTGCAGTCTCCGATGAGACGGATGCATGACCACATGAATTTTTAAATTCAAATGGTTCAGTTTATGGCCAAATAATATGGCCTAATTCACACATGGAATAGCATTTTCTTCCACAACTACAGAAATACTGAGTCCTCAAATAAATTTCGGCAAAGAAAACTAAACACGCCTATGATATGCGGTAACTGTGGTTCTATTTAATGATACACGCAATAATAATTAACAAACGTCGTTTACCAGTATTGTATGCATTATCGTTACATTATTGTGTTCCTAATAAGCATGTGTACCCCCATGTGTTAATATACATTGCCATGGACTGTATTATGCAATACGTGTTTAGTTTGCGTGTGTTTAAACAGATGGACGCACACAAGCGCGCCCGCATTCATACATTTTTACACATACACACACATCCCCCCGTATTCATTCATTCTTTTTAACACTCACTCGTGGTAAAACAATGTTTTCTCACAATCAAATACTCATCAGTCCTAAAAGTTATGGGCTTGTACACGATGTCTGTGTTAAGAAAATATGTGTTTGCTGTACGGTGTTTTCAGCTGTTCTTTCCCAAATAATTTACCAAGTATGTGTGGCGAGGTAGATGAGAGAAGCAAAGTGTATGCGCGAGGTGCACAAGCAACATTATGCATGTGCCCTTAAAATAGCATCTGAACAACGCGCCACTGCCTTTAAGGGCCCTATCTTGCATCCAGCGCAATTGACTTTCTACACTGGCGCATGTACCTCGCGCATACACTTTGCTTCTCATCTACCTAGCCACACATTCTTGGTAAATTATTTGGGAAAGAACAGCTGATACAGCGGTAATAAGTTGTACTTTTAAATCAATGCATCTGCAAACACCGTACACAGACATCTTGTGCAAGCCCATCACTTTTAGGATTGATGAGTATTTGATTGTGAGAAAACATTGTTTTACCGCAAGTTAGAAAGAATGAATGAATGTGTGCACGAGTGTGTGTATGTGTAAAATAATAAATGAATGCGGGCGCGCGTGTGTGCGTCCATCTGTTTAAACACACGCAAACTAAACACGTAACGCATAATACAGTCCATGGCAATGTATATTAACGGGGGGACGCATGCATATTAGGAACACAAGTCAATAATGATAATGCATACAATACTGGTAAGAAACTATGTTTGTTAATGTATTGCGTATATCATTAAATAGAACTTGCGTATATCATAAAATAGAACAGTTACCGAACATCATATGTGTGTTAAGTTTTCTTTGCCGAAATTTATTTGAGGAAGCTATTCCATGTGTGAATTAGGCCATATTATTTCGCTATAAACTGAGCCATTTGTAGTTTGAAATTCATGTGGTCGTGCATCTGTCTCATCGGAGCCTGCAAACGCGCTGTCAAAATATCAACTCGTCAGATTAAAATGCGCTCATGGCTCTTTAAGGGGATGGGAGATGGCACTCTCATTGGTTTATTGCACGTTACGCCCAAATCACAGAGTCAATTATCCGCCGGTAAAATAACAACATCGCCATAGAACCGCCCACAAAGCTACTTGCGTTTGACGCTTCTCACTTGTGTTTCAGACCGTTAAAATAGGTCCCTAAACCAGGTATTTCCTGGTTAGTGGTGTAATTGTTTTCTGAAACTGCAAAATAGCCCCAGGGAACGTTTGCGCCAGAACACGCCTCCTCCTTTCGCCGAACCGCCCCTTGGGGCCCAAGATCATTCCCTAACATACCGACGCATGGCGGTGGAGGGAAAAGAACGCTCTGCGCCAGTTGCAAACTAGCAACGACACATGCGTCAGTGTAGAAAGTCAATTGCGCTGGATGCAAGATATATATGTATATATATGTATATATATATATCTTTCTCTCCCTTTCACTCTCTCTTGTCTCGCCTCTCTTTCTCTCTCTCCGTCACACGTCCTGTGAGACAGGTGTCAATAGTAAAAAGTTTGTCGCCATTCCCGACCCACAGCTCCAGGGAGATCTGTTCCTCCGTTGTCCATCGAGGGGGAGCGGAAAAAGGAAAGAACGACGAGGGGCATGTATGACGACAGAGATATGACAGGAAGAGGGCCTGGGGACATGGGACATAGCGAGATAAGAGAAGGCGGGGATAGAATCGGGTTTGGAAACGCAGCATGGAGGTACTACAGGATTCACAGGAGATTAGATATGGCAAGGAGAGGGAGAGAGAAAGAGAGAGAGACAGAGAGAGAGAGAGAGTGAGAGAGAGAGAGAGAGTGAGAGAGAGACAGAGGGGGGGGGGAGGAAAGTCGGAAGAGAGCTCGCTCCAACATTTGGAAATGTGCGGTCGACCTATAAACACTCAGCTGCGAGAGACAACGACCATAAGAAACAAATGTTGTGTACACCATCTCATGGCCTGCACTCTTTACAAATTATATCTCATAATAATTTCCAACATAGCTCATAGCCAAGCTTATTAAGTTTGAAGTCACCTATCAGTTTGAAATTACCTATCAGCAATTAGTAAAAGCAAAATTTCTTCTGAAGCAATTACGTTTCGTGGGACAAGCGCGAGATGAAAACAGTGTGTAGATGTCCCTGACTCGGAGCGCACCCTGATTAGATTGTTGGAGATGGTTAAGCCACAAGCTCCTTCTCCACCATCAATGTGAGGAAACGTCCACAGCTCTCCACTGTCTCCCGGGATTAGAGAGCAGAGAACTGCCTTCCTTCTAGATTGACACACCTGATCGGCCAATAGGGATACCAGATTGTCATTAACGCCAACCAAAATATTTTCGGTGGTTGCTTCTTTCTAACCATCTTTAAAAACCATTTGTGGATACATTTTTTACCATGCTTAACAGGTGGAGCTGCACAAGGACCACATAGAGAACCAGTAAAAATCTGTATTCAGAGAAGAAACGTTAAGAAGCGCACGTCTAGAACAAAACATGTGTCCGTGCTTCAAATATCATTTAAAACACATGTTTGGATGGATCCTCCCCTTTTTCTGTGTCCTGCCAGAAAAAGGTGCACCTTAGCTCAGATAACCCTCCCTTGTCAATCATTCTTTATGAGCACGTTGTCTGGTTGCCATGCAACCATGTCCCCTCCTCCGTACCGATAGCAATGCAGATATGTACCGCTACGGTGTGAAGGCACGCACCGCTCCGCCTCACGCGGGCTTGTGTCAAAGACGCCCAGGGCAAGAATGTTGTGTTCATGGAGTTGGCTGGCGTACAGCGCTCAGAGACACAGATGGAGAGACACGTGTTACCTGGAGGAATGGCTGTTGAGAGCATCCATGTGTAACCCCCTCGGTGTGTGTGTGTGTGGTTGTGCTTATGTGTGTGTGTTTGTGTGCGTGACGGTGTAGTAAATCTGTCTGCAGGGGTAATTGCTGCACGGTATGTGTTGTGTAGAGTTGTGTCAGAACAATGGCCAAGCTCACCAATGATTTATATTCTACCATATATACAGTATCTGTGTATTTCTCTCTCTCTCTCTCTCTCTCTCTCTCTCTCTCTCTCTCTCTCTCTCTCTCTCTCTCTCTCTTCTCTCTGTCTGTCCAATCTCCATTTGCAAAAATAAATACCCTTTAAACGGAGGCAGAGAGAGAGACATAAACAACCATGGTGTTGAATGACTGCTGACCATCTGCCGTCCTGGTAAAAGTAAATGGATAACAAAAAAAACGCACACCTCGCTGTCAGATGGTCCATGGAGAAATAAAGATAGCCACTGAGGGTCGATTGTATGGCGGAAGTGTGTGTGTGTGTGTGTGTGTGTGTGTGTGTGTGTGTGTGTGTGTGTGTGTGTGTGTGTGTGTGTGTGTGTGTGTGTTTATGTGTATGTGTGTGTGTGTGTGTGTGTGTGTGTGTGTGTGTGTGTGTGTGTGTGTGTGTGTGTGTGTGTGTGTGTGTTTGTGTGTATGCCCACGCTTTATATCAACCTATGCCCAAGGAGCTCTCTAAAGGTCCCTCTCATTCTCTGCCATTGTCTCTCACTCAGGTTTTTCACCAGATTTTCTTTTGTTCTGAGTCAGTTTCTAAATGCTACCATCAGTCCAGCCTTTTAATAGCCTGGTTCTACCAGACTCTCGTACTTCACTTCATTTAATTTCATTTGTACAGAGAGTCTGGACCTAATCAATTGACAAACGTTAACTCACTTGAAGGCGGGTGTCTGTTGAAGTTTAAAATGATTGGATCTGCCCAGTGCCACTCTGGATCTGCCATAACCAATCGC
This sequence comes from Gadus morhua, assembly GCF_902167405.1. Lineage (NCBI taxonomy): Eukaryota > Metazoa > Chordata > Actinopteri > Gadiformes > Gadidae > Gadus > Gadus morhua. The sequence continues at coordinate 8,380,341 of NC_044064.1, forward strand.
TAACGTTTGGTTGTGATGTATGTCATGCGCCGGGAATCACGCGCAGGTTGTACACAAACCAAACACCTTGCGCGTCTGCACGAAAATGTCCGTCAACAACAGCTGCAGGTTTTGTTCGTCGAATTTAATTTATCAGGGAAAAATTGCACATTGTAAATCAACTACCGACCTACAACAACAACTCAAACTGGCGTACGACTTTATCGTCATTGTTCTCAGACACGCCCTCTGTTCGCTGATTGGGCGGCACCAGAAAACCAAATTACATGCAGCAGGTCCAGACCTAGTACTGAAGGGAAATTCAAATTGAGCGGAAGTACTTAGACGGGCGGAGCCAGGCTAGCCTTTTAAATGTAGTTGCACCAACGTGACATACACACACAGAAACACACACACACGCACGCACGCACACACGCAAACACACACACACACACACACACACACACACACACACACACACACACACACACACACACACACATATACATACACACACCACATACACATATAAACACATACACTTGGCAGTGATTCCTTGGGAATGTTCAGCATTCAACCCTAGACAACCTAAACCATAAGAAGGACATGGTTTAAAAACATATTAAAGACAAAGTAATATTCTCTATACATACACTCACAAACTGATGAATAATATCGGTGACATCATCCTAGAGAAAATTCTAGAGAGGTAAATAAAGGGGAGTGGAGTCATGAGGATTCCAAAAGGCTAACATCAGAGAAAGAGAGCTATAGAGTGTTTGTGTGTGTGTGTGTGTGTGTGTGTGTGTGTGTGTGTGTGTGTGTGTGTGTGTGTGTGTGTGTGTGTGTGTGTGTGTGTGTGTGTGTGTGTGTGTGTGTGTGTGTGTGTGTGTGTGTGCATGCATGTGCGTTAATATGTGTGTAAGTTTGTCCTTATTTGTTTAATGTTCCAGTTAAATCCGGACCCTAATAGTCCGAGCACCAGTCATTACCCTAATCAGAGGGATAGAGGGGGGGGGATGATAGAGAGTCTATTCTAGAGGGGAGAAGTGAAGAGAGAGAGAGAGAGACGGAGAGAGATTTGGAGGGAGAGTAGCTGGCTCTTTAGTCCATACTGGGCCCTTAGTTTCGTATTCATTTTTTAATTGGATCTTAATGCATATTTACATGGCTGCCTAATATCCCCACCGCAGTGGGGTGTTTTAACAGCCTTTTAAGCACTGTGTTTCTTACCAGAAGCGTTATTCAATTTTCTGTGGTTATGTTCATAAACATTCACACATTTTAGCTGCGTCTCTTGGTTAAAACTATTTCAAACGGGTATTACATTTATTCTTACGTCTGATCACACATTGAAGTGATTCTGACTCTGAACCTGTGGTTAAGCAGGGCATTTAAATACTGGAAATATTGTAATTTGGTCCGGGAAAAGACAAATTTGGACATGAATTAAGACTTGACGCAGTCTAGATCAAAGCAACGGAATGGACAGTGAGGAGAGAGAGGTGGGTGGGGGTGGGGGAGAGAGACAGACAGCCAGAGAGAGAGGGGGGGAGAGGAAGAGAAGGGGGGCAAGAGAGCAAAAGGGAGTGAGTGGAGAGAGAGAGAGCAATAGATGGAGAGAGGAAGAATGAGGTGAGAGTGCAAGAGGGAGAGAGAATGAGGGAGAGAAAAGCACACAAGAGAGAGAGAGAGAGAGAGAGAGAGAGAGAGAGAGAGAGAGAGAGAGAGAGAGAGAGAGAATGAGAGAGAGAGAGAGAGAGAGAGAATGAGAGAGAGAGAGCATAGAAGATAATGAGACAGGAGGGCAGTCTGTTTAGGGGAGGTCAGTGGGCCCCTGGGAACAGTAGTGTTGTTCAGAGTGAGCATCTCTGACATTTCCCTGATTCCTCTGCGGAGGCCCACCACCACTGCTACGAGTAGTAGTAAAGAGGAACAAATACAAGCCAACATTTAGAAACTTTAAAACCACCTCTCTGTTCCAGCGGCGGCTGCTGGTCTTTCGAAGAGGGGAAGCTCCTTTTCTGCCTGCATCATAGCATTGGTCAATTTATTTTATGTAAATTCTGCTCTCTGTTCCTTTTCAAGGAAATGCTCTGTGACCCTGTCACACCCACTGGCTGTCTTTTCCAGTGACTACCATTGTCCTCTAAATGGCCAGCAGAGCTAGGCTGCTTGTACGGCCTTGGTCTATTGTGCTACGCGTGTAGGACTTGAGCCACTTTAAACAGGAGAAGCTCCTTTCTACCCCTGCAGTTGTAGCTCCAAATGTTGCCACTAATGAGAACATTTTGTAAAGCTGAGGCCTTGCACATGTCTTTAAGGAACACCAAGAAATCCCATTTTCTCCTGTCACCCTCCAAGTCCTGATCTGAATACAGGAGTTGAAGTTCAGACCTCAGGCTCCCTGAATCAGAGTGATGGCCAACTACCAAAACGATATCAAATGGAGGGAAATTCTCACAAGGAAATGTGTCAAACTGAAAAAAGGAATTGTGTGCGATGAAAATTGTCAAGCAATTTCGCCAAGCAAATCTCAAGAAATAGGTTGCAGTTTGTCTTTCGATTCGCTTGCAAAATCTGCGATGGGACTGAGGACTAAAGAGAGCTCCGGCGACGTTTAATAGTTCAAAATCGCTGTCAATCAAACGGCAACTCAATCTTTCGCAGATCCTCCAATCATCACGTAGAAGCCCAGCGTCCAAGCTAGCCCACTCCTCCATTGACCCCCAGAGACGCTTGTGTCCGTGGGACAAGTGTCCGTAGGAGTGACATAATCGCAGCATTATCCAATGACCTTCTGTTCTATGCAGCCCCATTGAAGTCGATGGACGCGTTTTAACACATTCTTTGTCAATGAAATGTTAACACAACCGTATATATTTGACCATTTAATATTTGAAATGTTAGGGGAAGCCAAGCTTCCCCTGCAGTCTTAGTGAAATTGCCACCTCTCTGTTCGTAGTTGTAGGTACGGCAGAACCAAATTCAACCCAAAGTCACACCCTCTTTAGATCCCCATATAGTAGAAAAAGCGGAAGGTTTTGCGTGCTTGTAGAGAGTGTTTGTGGTTGTGTGTGTGTGTGGGTCTGTGTGTGCGTGTGTGTTTGTGTGTGTGATGGTATAGTCAATCTAGATCCCCATGTAGTAAAAAAGGAGGATATTTTGCAAAAAGAACTTGCTCTGCTACTCAAATCATGTATTCTGCACTTTCTGAGGACAATAGAACCGACATATCAGCACAATGTGATCGCAAGCACCCCAATGTCGTACAAAACATGATTTATGTGTTTTTTCTGCACTCACTAAAGGTAATACTTCACTACGACTTGATATACTCTCGACAATGAAACTGATTTATTTATGAATGGAAACAAGTAACACATAGATGACATTCAAAATAACAAGAACAAAGTGTCGTTTACGACTGAAAACTGTTGCTGGTTGGATTCCTTGGTTTCTCTGTTCTACGTATTGCGGTGATCCCTAACCCTCTCCCGGCTCGGAGAAGGCCCAGTGGCTGAGTCTGCGTATGGCTGTGAATGTGTGTATGCATGGGTTGTGTGTGTCCATGCATTAGAAAAGCACCGAGCACTACACAAACACACTCCATTCATCCAAGCCGATGATGACCGTGGCGCTCTGTGGAGCTGTCCGTGGTCCTGAACGCGACTGTGTCGCCCCATCAATTGAGGAGGAGATGGGAGACAAAGATGGCTTTAGTAAGGCTGTTGCTATTTACGTTTAGTGTACGATTTGGACAGTGTTTCATCCTGGTCTCATCCATCATGCATCCATGCCCCGCGGCTGGTCTATCCGCCCCTCCGTGCAAAGAATAAATCTGCAGAGGCTAAGGCTATCACGCATGTTTTAAACACGGCAGTTCTACTTTCAGGCGAACGTTATGGCTCTCGGAAAGTGAAAGCAATTGCATCAAAAGCCCTCCTAAATACCCCGGAGAATGTTTGACTTGACACTCTCTCTTGTCTCAAAGACTTCTATACCCTACAGACGCACTCTTGTTGACTTTTCGCCGTTATCACTTTATTTCACTTTCCACCCAGCCTGCAATTTTTCTCCCTCGACGAGCTTAAAGGAAAAAAGCGAAAGGAAAAAATATCCCACACATAATCCGAACGGAAAATCATCTGGGAAAATCAAACTTGGCTAGCTCGAGAGAGAGAGAGAGAGAGAGAGAGAGAGAGAGAGAGAGAGAGAGAGAGAGAGAGAGAGAGAGAGAGAGAGAGAGAGAGAATATGCACAAAGACAAATGCATGCTCACGAATGCACACCTTTTTCCCAGAGGCAATCAGTGTGGCCTTTGGCTGTGATCCATGCGGTGATGTAATGATTGTGCCGGGCGTTGGGCTGGGGCCAAGCTGGACCTCAGAGCGCCGAGCCGCGCTGCATCTCATCAGAGACCCATTCATCAACCCCCCCCCCCCCCCCCCCCCCCCCCCCCCCCACACCGGCCCCCATCACATCCATCCTCCTATTGACCTGCTATTGACCTGCACACAAACACACATAGAGAAACACACACACACACACACACACACACATAGAGACACACACACATAGAGACACACACACACACACATAGAAACACACACAGACACACACATATACACACAGAGATACACGCACATAGAGATACACACACACACATACACAAACACACACAGAAACATACACAAACAAAGAGACACACGCACAGAGACACATACACAAACACACATATACACACATAGAGACACACATAGAGACACACGCACACACACACAAACATAGAGACACACGCAAATTGACACACACCAACCGAGATACCCACATAGAGACACACACACAGAGACACACACACACACACATAGAGACACACACACGTAGAAACACACATGCACACAAAGACACGTAGAGATACACACACATAAAGAAACACACAATTAGAGACACACACTAAGAGACATGTGTGTGTTTTTGATTTACGTTATTCAAGACAGACTGTAAAGTTGCATCATTATTGCAATTGATGACATTGAAATCCTGAAGTCCACACTTTATAAACCTACCCACAGACCATGAATTTTACGCCTTTAATTATAAACAGAGCACAACCATAAAGGCATTCAAATTAAAGTCATCCAAAAACAAAACACAGCTCACTATTCGATGAGGTGTGTAAGAACTGCACCCTACACTTTCTTTTTCCTCTTTCAGTCGAATGCACACTCATCAATGTTGCTCCCAACTCATTCCCGAATTAAGAAATACTTATTAGCTGCCCTCCTTCCCATTACAGTGGCTGCTTCTGTCGTATAACCTTTAGCGTTTAATTGGCCTATCAGCCGTGTCGCTCCTCTGTTTGCCCACCGTCCACATCCTCTTCCTCCCCTTCATCTGCGGTCAGCCATTATTATTATTACGACGTGGCTGCACGGGTTGGCAAAAGGTCAACGTTTTATTTTTTTCACCTCATAAGCATGCCCGCGTTCGTCAGGGCGACACAAAAAGATTGTGCGTCACCACACACACAAACACATAACGCGTGTATCTCAGAGCACATACACATGTCAGTCACAGGTCGAGTCTATGTGGAAAATGTATGCACGCGTTTTCGAGGTGGGAAATTATATTGTCATCTTTGTAGTTGCCGTCGTTCATTTGGAGTGATGTTTGCCTACCGATGTGATAAATCCCTTTTTAATGATGGGGTACCGACAACGTCTTGCATGCCACTCCGTGCTTTGTGCAGAGTAACGAGGAGAGATGGTTTGGTTGTCTCAGTCAGTTTCCAGAGCTTTTATGGCCATTAGATTAATAAAATAGTGCCAGCCCTATGTTTTTCTTAGTTACATTTTTTATGCTTATCTGATTCTAAAGGACCACATTTATTGACTGTAGTTCCGTTTCAACACTATACTTTTGAAACAAGAAATAAAGAGGCGGCATTAGAGTAAATTAGTAGGCAATCATATTTTTAATTTGGCTCTTTATTTCTTTGTTGACGAGGTGTCTCATCATGACATAATGATTGAAATCAACAACTGAGGGTCTTTGTGTCCTTCTGTTGCAATTCTTCAGTTTGACAACTAAGCACACTGGCGGCTAGTAAGCTCACTACAATGTCGTTCAATACATTGTGAATGTACATTACAATACAAATAGTCCCGGTAAGACTAGACACATGGATGCCTGGCTCCCTGTTTCACACAATTTATTTGTGGATCCAGTTTTGTTGGAACATTATGGAGACACTTGGGTATTGTTCCTGTTTGTTTTACACATAACACTGATGACACCCATTACTGTGGATACACACTGAACAGAAGGTAATCGCAGATAGAGAGAGATAGAGGGGGAGAGAGAGGGTGATAGAGAGAGGGAGAGAGAGTGGTACATTCTGCCAGATTCATGACAGGCTCCAGATGCATGAGAACCAGCTGCCAGACAGAATTGGAATTGGGGTCATGAGAGAGAGAGAGAGAGAGAGAGAGAGAGAGAGAGAGAGAGAGAGAGAGAGAGAGAGAGAGAGAGAGAGAGAGAGAGAGAGAGAGAGAGAGAGAGAGAGAGAGAGAGAGAGAGAGAGAGAGAGAGAGAGAGAGAGAAATAACAGAAACAGATTGACTGACAGATATCTACAGAAAAAGAGGCGAGAGAGATAGAAAGAGGGAGAAACAATTCTTGAGAACGTGGTAGAGAGAGAAGGGTACTTTATAGTTTTACTCCATCTAACCTTTCTAATCTCTAATGTGATCAATGTGCATATTGTTGTGATCATTTACCAATGTAAATATTTATTCATGATTAAGACCCAGCAATGTTTCAAATTCTTTAGAACCACACATTGAATACATGATAAGAATCCTGTAATAAGGAACAGATAAAAAGAGGTTATACTCAGAGGGCCGATTCACACAGCATATAAAGTTTATCAGGTAGCTGCCTGACATCTAGTCAATACATATCTATCTCAATCTGTGTGTCTAAGCAGGAGTGTGTGTGTGCGCGTGTGTGTCGGTGTGTGTGTGTCGTTGTGTGTGTCGGTGTGTGAGTGTTGCTAAGAAAGTGTGATCTTTGCCACCAGTGAGTGAATGAGATGCACGTCTCGGAGGGGCGGAGAGAGAAGGGTCTGATAGGGTGAGAGACAGCTCTGAGAGGGTGAGAGAAAGCCAAAAGGTGTGAGAGGGTGGAGCGAGAGAGAGAGAGAGAGAGACGGCTGTGAAATGGTGAGAGAAACAGAGAAGGTGAAGGGGCCTGGTGGGGCCAGAGCACCGCCAAAATGAGTCCCCCTGGCAACAGAGTCACGGAGAGTTTGTCTGCGTGATGGAATAGCTCACGTCAGAAGGG
>NC_044064.1:8390166-8405166 GCF_902167405.1 Gadus morhua
AGCGAATGGAAGGACACAGTACTTAGATGTCTCAGCAGCAGCAGGGCTACTCGTCGCCTGCGACTCTTCTGACCGTAAGCCGTTTAACTTTGTTCATTTCACTTCTTGAAGCCAGCCCTGGCTTTCTGTGTATGGCCTTGTGTCATTTCTGCCTGGTGCTTGGCTTGTCCAATAGGCTACTTGCTACCCGAATGCGTGCCTCTAGCGTCAGCGGACCTGTTCTGTTACTTATGTTGTCCAGGGGTGTTTTTGTTGATTGTGCAGGCTGAATAAACTATTTCGGACAGATCAGAGGTGGATTAACTGCATTTATTTGCATTTAGCCTCCACGATAGCCCTCCACCTTTTATTTTCGTCTTCATGCGTGTGGCTGCGTAAACTGCGTGCATAGGGCAACTACCACATAGCCTCGACAACAACAAGAGCAACATATTGTTGCTAAAAATGATTAATAATTAGCCTAATAATATAAAGAAAAATGTGCTTTGTTTTTGACAGCATTTCTGCTGTGTTTGACTATGAGGTCACCAATGAGTTTAAATATTTCTCAGACGCCAGTGCCCCGCCCGCTGGTGACCCATGCCCCTCCAGTATATCTGCTCTGGCGCCAAATCTGACACACACACACACACACACAGAAACATGCCATCACACGTGTTTAAATAGGGTGTTGGGCATTGTGAGTCACATACACACATGCACACACCACACACCACACACACACACACACACACACACACACACACACACACACACAAACCCAACAATAAAAACAGACACAAGCACAGACACAACCATATTCACAGACACACACACACACACACACACACACACACACACACACACACACATATTCAAACACACAAACACACACGCGCACACACACACACACACACACACACACACACACACACACAGCCATATTCACAGACAAAAACACACACAGACAGCCAGTACTGGTTTCTCTGAGGATATTCCCAGGTTGTTGGTGAAATGACACGGGGAACACTTGACAACATGAATGTAGTCCATCAGCCCGCCTTCTTTCTGAATTACTAATTGGTGATTGGTCCGTACGATCGCCCCCGCTGCCAATGCATCGGAGTGGGTCAGGTAGCAGGGTAGAGTTGGACAAAGACAGGCGGAACGCGAGAGGGATGGATTGAGGAGTGATGAATGGTTGGGCGGTAGGACAGAAGATGGACGTGCAATGGAAAGATGGATGAAGAAATGGCTGGATTGCTGGACCGTGGAAAGAAAGAGGGCAAGGCGGATGAATGGAGGGAAACTGGAATGGAGGACGTGGTTGCTGGCGGATGGCATGTGGCTCATGAGGTAAAGCTGCTCACCGGAAGGTTGCTAGTTCGAGTGTCGAAATGACCCTGAGCAACACGCCTGGACCTACCTGCTCCCGACGAGCTGGTTGTCGCCTTGCATGGTTGACTGCACCATCGGTTTGTGAATGTGTTCATGAATGGGTGAATATTGTGAAGCGCTTTGAGTGGTTAGAAGACTGGTTAGAAAAGCGCTGTATAAATGCAGTCCATTTACCATTTCCATGAGGCTCCGGACATGAGGCCGTTCAAAATGACTGTGTAGTGTGCAGTCTGTCCTGGACTGGGGGGGGGGGGGGGTGTGTGTGTGGGGGGTAAACGACCCAGGTAGCCATATGATTGGTCACCAGCTCTCCCTGTCCTCCATCACAGCTGACACAGGCCTCACAGGCCCGCTGTCCACTATCCCCCTGTTAAGTCAAGCTGTTGACCCTCTGCCTCACGCATTGTAAACACACACACACACACGCACAAGCACACACACCCACACACACACACACACACACACACACACACACACACACACACACACACACACACACACACACACACACACACACACAGAGGCATACACACAAACACACAGGCCTACATACATGCGTCATGCATGTCGGATCCAGATTTGGGCCCCAGCTTTCACAGCAAAGCCAGGTAAACAGGGTTGAGCTCCGTGAGATTTGTGCATCTAGGGAGCCAGAGGCTCTTCACACACCTCTACTCTGGCTCCACCGCACGCACCAGATCTGAACCAGAACGCAGCGCCTTTTTGCCCACGACACTCTCGGCATGACACACTGAGTCGGCTGAGCCGGAGACTCAAAGACTTGCGTGTCTGCCCAATCAGGTGGAAATCAGGGACAGGTGTGCAAACCTTTTTTTTTCTTCTCCCCTTCTCCAGTCCCGCAGACACATTTCAAGTGGCGCGTAATGAGGGTAAGGGAAGGGTCGTGGTGCTGGGGGCTTCCACTCCCAGTGGAAGTCTTGGCTTGATCTCCAGTTTCGCTGTCAACCTTTAAGGAAGCGTCGAGAAAGATTGCTGACAGCACCGGCCTGTTAATGACAAGCATCCCCGTGTTCACGGGAAGGGACTTTGAGGTGTCTTCGACAAATTGCTAAATAGTATCGTTGTTTTGCCTCTTCTGATCTGAACACGACTAAAAGCATTCCGACTCTGTTAGATCAGGGGTAATCAACCTTTTTTTTTTCTCCAAGGACCGGCATATGTGGTAGTCAATTTAAAAACTTAATTTTAAGAACCATCATTTTCAAACAAAGGATATGGCTGTTTTTCAGGATGGTTTATTTGTGTAATTCACACCAATGAAAGCTATAGCAGTGAAAGAAGGAGTTTCTGGCTCTCTTCAACAATGCAATAATATAAAATAATTAAGGCTGGGCAAAGATTAAAAGTTGTAATCACGATTAATCACATAGTATTGGTGAGTTAACTCTAGATTAATCACACCTTAAAAATTATATTTTAAATCCACTCCAATTAAGGTAAATGAGATTATCAAATGGAATGACACATTATCATTCATGCCAAATGTACTTAAAGAGCATAACTAGACCAGGTGATCTTGAGGGTGTTTTGTTGACTCACTCAGTGTGGGTTGAAACTTACGGAACACCACAGATTTGGGAACAGGCATTTAATAAGTACAATTGTAAACAAACCGTTACTACAAGTGCTGTTAAATTCAAATAAGTATCACCACAGATTTGATCATTTTAAACAGGGTTTAAAACGGGTCCACGTCCGGCTCCGGCCCACGGACCGGGGGGTTGGGAATCGATGTGCTAGACCGACGAGCTTGAGAAAGACTCGCTCTTTTTTTACCTCTCTCCCTTCCGGAGCGTTCTGAGTGCGCCTTGCCGTACCGTCTGCCCCGCTCAGGGTCGCCATGTTCTTGCCACTGAGTTCGTGGGAAAGGCAAAACGAGGCAAAGGCGGTCGCACCTCAGCCTAGGTGTCCTTAGTGGCCGTCGACGTCGTTAGTTGCCCTCCTCGTTTCCATAACGAGTCCCTCTCTCTTTCGTTCCTTTCACTCACAAAAGTGTAATCCGGTCCCGACCGGCACCCGCTGCCGTCTCGCTCGGTTTGAGTTGGAGTAATTCGAAGCAAGGCGTAGTGGGGGGGATTGGAACCAGGTAGGAGAGCAGGGAAGCAGGTGCCGACTCAAGGAAGCCGAGTGTTTTTAAGTGGTCGTTTTTTATCATCATAGGGCCTGGGGAGAGTTGGTGTGTTTTTTGTCCAAAAATCTATTCCTTGATTTTCTTTTTCTTCAATTTCCTTCGGGGTTGCTTTTGTCTCGGGGTTCGCTTTGAACAGGGATCGCTGCTTGTTTTGTGGCTTATTGGTGTGTTTTTTTTTGGTGTGTTTTTTTTGTATATGATAACCCATGGTATGTGTTTGTGATGGAGTTTGCTTTACAGAGTCCGTGAGCCCTTTTTGTGGAGCAAGTAAAAGAGCAGAACAGAGAGCATACAACATGGAGCTTTATGGACGTTTCCAATATGAGCGGTACGTTGTGGCAACCCGGCCCGGGACAATTAAGGACATGCAGAGCACCTGAGGGAACAGGTGGAGAAGCAGGGCTTAAATAGCCCGCTTCTCCACTCATTCGGGGCTCTCCCAGCCATGGAGCTCCTGCACGGAGAGACCGGTCCTCGTGGGTGACGGGATTCCACCCACGGGGAATAGGACCGTTGATTCCTCCCAGGTTTTTTCGCTGTTGTATTATATTCAGTATGCGACTTTGTTTGATTTTGGATTAAACAAGCCCTTTTGGCTTTTCCCGAGCAAAGTTGTGTCCTGTTTCGGGAGGTGGTGGTTCGCTCACCGTGCCGGGTTACCAAAACGTAAAGAGACGCATCTTCAGGGTTCAGTTAAATTCAAAGTCCAGCCCAGTTTTCTGAGGCATTTTCGATTTAATGCAGGTTTCGATTTAATGCAGGTTTCATACTGAAAACTGGGATTTTCTACTAGCCATTAAATAAATAATATACTATTTGTAAAAGATCAGTTTTCCGTTTAACCCCCGAATGAATAAAAAAACATCTGCATCACTAGCAAATGTGTATGCGAGCCCAAAATAGATCTTCAAAATAAAAACAGTGAAATCCCGATAATCTCTCCTAGCTCTGAACTAATCTCGTAGCATTAGGCGAACCACAGACAGGGCCTCACCTTACCAAAACACAAAGTAACACACCGATATGGGGTGTTTATATACCATGATAATTGAACAAGCTGTTCTGTCGCTGGGCTTTTGGATCTAAATCAACTCGCCACGCACCATGTACCGAGCACACGTCTTCATTAGAGCCGCTGCTGCCTCTCCTAACACCATCGTACTAAAACAATTGTGTCAGATTCAGAACTAACTTTGTAACATCTTATTATACAAGTAAACAAGAGTACAATTCTTAGAGTTTGGTTCCTCAACAGCTACATGGCAGCAACAATACAAGACAACAATAAAGATACGTAAAAATAAAATTAAGTAGCAGCATAGATCCCAAAAATAATAATAAAATAAAGGCAGCCATCTCTTAACAGGGTTAAAATAACACATAAAGACACAGAAATAAGTTCAGTACTACTCTGCTGTTGAGGAGTCGGTCACTCGCTCGTCTTACCCTGCGCCCCCATCTTATTAGAGAATTCTGTTCCGGTGAACGACCAGAGTTAACACACGGATGATGAGGATGATGCTGATGATGCTGATGATATTGATATTGAAGATGATGATGATGATGATGATGATGATGATGGCGCAGTATCCAGGAGGTGTGAAGAAGTGGGGGGTTGATTGCTGGCTCGGACCCAGAACTCGTGTTTGGGCAAGAAAATGCTAACACAGAGAACATGGTTAAACAGAATAGGGGAATGGTGAGGTTTCGCTTAATTTAATTTATTTATGTGCAATTCACATTAAATTACCAATTTTTTAATGTATCTGTTGGTAGACTTTTGTCAGTCCAGTGGATAGGATGTTCAACTCCAAGTCCAATGATATTTGGTTCAAACCTTAATTAATGATGTGTGCCTAAAAAAAACCGTATTGAATAGAAGTCCCTGTCAAATTACCTAATGGTGAAATAGTAAATAATATCCCGAAAAGTGCAAAAATGTGCACTTCACTGCTTGACAATATAACAATACAGAGCACATACAATACAGACCTCTCCCTCTCTTAGATGGTTGATTCTTTCTGTGAGGCTCTCGAGCTGTTCTCTATCCCTCTTGGTCTGTCTCTGATCTCCACTGCACACGATGGAAACACTTCAGACAGCCCACAGTGACAGAGAGAGATGAAGAGAGAGGGAGAGATGAAGAGAGAGGGATGACAAGAAAGAGAGCGAAGGGGGAAAGAGATGAGGGAGAGTGAGGTGATGAGAGAGGGAGAGAGACGGAGAGAGAGAGAGATAGAAGAAGCAAAGGATGAGGAGAGAGAGAGAGAGAGAGAGAGAGAGAGAGACATTAAAAGAGAATCGGAGAATGACAGAAGAGAAAGTAGAACAGACATACAGCGAGAAAGAGGGAGATAGAAACAAACGTAGAGACAAAAGTTTAAATTATTTTTAAGAGCACATTGTGGGAACTCTCCGCCACACCACTTGGTTAGGAAACACAACATGGCTTGGTGTCCAAAACACAAACACACAGGATGGGCCTTGGAGGGTGTCCTTGGTTTTATTCAGCTGTTAGACATTGATATGGAGGATGCAGAAATTATTGATAGACAACCGACCTATGAGCTGGCATAGAGGCTTCCACAGTGTCTCTCGTGTGTATGTGTGTGTGTGTGCATGTGTGTGTGTGTGCGTGCGTGCGTGCGTGCGTGCTTGTTTAAATGTGTGTGTTTGTGTGCATGTATATTTTGTGTGCTTGAAAGCATGCTTATAGTGGGAGTATTTATCCATTTCATTGGTCGCAGGACAAAATCTTTTATATTATTTCTGTGTCTTTGAAGGCCTCGAAAAGGGCTATGAGAATATAATAATAATAATAATCTTTATTTATACAGCGCTTTTCTAAACAGAGTAGCAAAGTGTTTTACAGAAAAAAGAAAGAAGGCAAAACAACCAAACAACAAAGAACAATTGTATCACAGGGCTTTTTTTTCCTTTTTTTTTTACAATTATGTAACAAAAAATTACAAGAAATTAAAAGTGTACCAGGCAAAACATAAAAAATAACATTTCACTTAAATAAACTCTTTAAAGGCTTTCTTTGTGGTACAGGTGAATCTTAAGGAGGGACTTAAAAGATGTCACTGGATCAGCTAACCTTATTTGCTCAGGCAATGCATTCCAAAGCTTTAGGGCTAACAAAGAAAAAGACCTCTTCTCTTTAGTAGCAAGCTGGGACTCAGGTATAGTTAGTAACCCTTTGCCTGCAGACCTTAATGTGCGAGTAGGACAATAGTGCACTAGCATTTCTGAGATGTAACGAGGACAATAGCCATGGAGAGCTTTAAAAGTTAGCAATATCATTTTAAAATCAATTCTCCAGCAAATTGGGAGCCAGTGAAGGGATGCAAGAATTGGAGTACCGTGTTCACACCATTTAGTTTTGGTTAGGAGCCTGGCAGCAGTGTTCTGTAATATTTGAAGCCATTTGTATATGTACTATTTACTATTTACCATGTACTATTTGCATATAAGATGAATGATAGATATAAAAAATATATATATATATATATAACTGCAAGCGTTGATTAACGGGGTCCAAGCAAAATTAAAAGACACTCGAATGGAAGATATATAAATATGGCATATAATTATGAAGGAATGATGTTGATGTTCCCCTTAATGCCATACTGTGCCTCAGCTTTCAGGTGACTGGGCTGCAGAGAAATGGGCGAATGTCATGTTGAGCTTGTCATAATTGTCTAATCCGGATTCGAATTCTCAAACTAAGGATCACCAGTACAAGGCATTATCCCATTGAACCACTGACAAACCAAGAGTTTTCGACTTACGGTATAGGCTGCAGTATGACTTGTACTGAATTTGAGGGGAAAAAAACACGTTACAGAAACAATAGGGGACCAAGCAGCTTTGCTGCTCTGACCCCTAATAATGTCATGCAAGAGATTCATAAGGACGTGCCCATATATGGAACCGAGGTCGCCACACTCCCCCTGGCAACTACCAAGTACGACCAAACGAGATGCAGTCATCGGTCAGAAAAACAGATAAATAACCAAATCTTCCTCTTCATGAACCTTTACCCCTTTCCTCCTCGGCGGGGAGGCAATGAATCAGAATCAGAATTACTTTTTGTTACTTATTGTACGAGTACACAATAGTCAAATTATTGGGTTTGGTTTCTCAACAGCCACAAAGCAGCAACAAAACAAGATAAAATAAATAAAGATAAGTAAAAATCAAATAGGTCAAAATAAGTAGCAGCATAGACCACAATAATAAATAATAACACAAAAATAAAATAGAATAAACTGAGGATTAATAATAATAAGAGCAACCCAAACATTGGAAATATTTAATAATAAGCAATGAGGTGTACTAAAGTGT
This sequence comes from Gadus morhua, assembly GCF_902167405.1. NCBI lineage: Eukaryota > Metazoa > Chordata > Actinopteri > Gadiformes > Gadidae > Gadus > Gadus morhua. The sequence goes on from NC_044064.1 coordinate 8,398,046, forward strand.
AGTGTAAAGTGCAAGTGTAAATTGTTCAAGTGGTAGTGATGGCAACGCTGCTTAACGACGCCCACCGCCAGCGTACGCTCCCCTCACGTATACCGCAGCGCCTCATCCATATGCTAGTAGCAGTTAGTGCGGAGATGCTAGGGCTGCCGCCGCGGCCGCGGCCCGTTCCTGGGCAGCAGGGCCCCGTGGAGATGCTTAGAGTACTTATAGCTGGCTGGGGCAGAGGTGGGTAGCGGCGCGAGCTGAAGTCATCCGCGGGGAGTTGGGATTCGGCCGAATATGCGATGAAGAAGAGCGTAGCACAGCAGCTAACCTTGCAGTGCTCGCAGTCGGGGCTGACATCTGTACTCTAGGCACGCCATCGTAGCTCTCACAAACACACACACACACACACGTATATATGCATATATATATATATATATATATATATATGCGCAGGCACATGCCGTTACCCAAGAGGAAGAGTAATATGTTTATGTCAGAGATGAAGAGGGAGGGAGCAGGAAATGGAGGGAGGGAGGGAGGGAGGGAGGGAGGGAGGGAGGGAGGGAGCAAATTGCACAAAAAACAAACATTCATTGTTGTGTGATGACAGGAGAAAGTGCAAGCCAAGGTTGTGTATGTGCCGCCTACTTACTATCATATCATTTATGTGTGTGTAGCAGTGTGAACTGTTGGGCGAGAAACGTTTTGACAAGGTGACTTAAAGAGGATAAAGAGAGCAAGAGAGAGGAGATAGAGGGCGGAGGAGCAGGAAGAAAGAGAACAGAGAGACAGACGGTCAGAGGGAAAGGCTGTGATGCCAGAAAATAAACGAGAGATACCTTTGAATCTGCATCAGGGCACATGTTCACATAGGGTGCATAATACAATGCACTGGAACACATTGGTGGCTTTCTCCCTGGGCACGGACACACACACACACGCACGCACGCACGCACGCACGCACGCACGCACGCACGCCCACACACACACACGCAAATAACACTCACACACAGGGTTACATACACACACATAAACAACATACACACATGCAAAAAAACACTATCACACAAGGATACAAACAAACACACACACATACACACACACTCACACACACATGTAAACCCACAAGGCCACTCTCAGACAACATATTATGTGTGGGCCGTGCACGCATGGATACACATACATGGACTAACCTGTGCGCATCAGCCGACATGATATCCCTATTACAAACAGAACAACACACACACCCACATACACACACGATCGCACACACACAGAAAGAAAGGCTTTTGTGCATGCAATGAATAGGTCTAGAGTTGGCTAAGCACCCACGTACACAGACAAACACACACCTCTATCTATTACCTTATTCAACGACTGAATTGGTATTCAGGATGTGTGCCCGGTGAACACTGCTGGCGTGTGTGTGTGTGTGTGTGTGTGTGTGTGTGTGTGTGTGTGTGTGTGTGTGTGTGTGTGTGTGTGTGTGTGTGTGTGTGTGTGTGTGTGTCTGTGTGTGCCTAGAGACAAGGTGTGTGAAATGGGTCTGGAAGGACGAGAAGAGATATTAAGACACACATAAAGTCTGCAAAAAAATAGGCACACATACACAAACACACACACAAACACACACACACGCACACACACGCATGTTAAATTGCACACCCAGGATTCTTAGTCTCCATAGCAACCCCGAAAAGAATTCATGAGCAAAGTCCACCTGACTCTGGGTAAGAGAGAGGGAGCCTGGGTGAGAAGGGAGAGGGAGAGAGAGAAAGGAGAGAGAGAAAGAAAGAGAGAGAGGGGGATAGATAGAGAGATAAGACTGGGTGGGCGAGTAAATCCATGTGTATTGTGTGTCTTTAACAAGTTGGGTTGGAGATATTGTAGAGCAGCAACAGAGAGAGATAGAGAGAGGGGGAGAGAGAGAGAGAGAGAGAGAGAGAGGGGTGGCAGTAGTAGCTATTGGCTCTGCATGCTTTTGAGAGGAGATTAAACACCTCTACCTGCAAGGCTTTCTATCTCTCTCACACACAAGCTCACTCACACTCACACACAGAAATACACACACACAAATAAAAGCCTTCTTAGCTGCATTTAAATCGTCTCCAAAAGGTCACTCTATTGACCTCTATTTGTATATGCCCCCTGAATTTAGTTTCTACCTTTTGTTTCTCACATCCATCCGTCCTTCCTTCCTCCCTTCCTACCGTCCTCCCTCCCTCCTTCCCTCCCTCCCTCCCTCCCTCCCTCCCTCCCTCCTTCCGTCTCTGTATTCCAGTCCCTGCTTTGCCTGCCCATTCTTCTCCTTGATGATGCTTAGCTCTTTTGACACTTTAAAGTGGCTATCCATCTCTCCGGCTTACCTGAACAGCAGGACAAGCCTTATATTTACCCAAAAAGACCATGTTCATGGAATTGTACATATTTTATTTTAATACTTTTTATTTTTTATTATTATTATTATTTATTGTTTCCGACAAACTTGAAATAATTTGCCTAAATTGGCCCTAAGAGTCCGATTCAATACAGTTTGGGTTGCTTGAAAAGTGTGTTTAATCCAAGAAGTGTTCAGATTGGTTTACCGGTCATTGAATTAAATGAGTGGGGAGGTTGGGACATTTTGAAAGATCGCCAAACGGCCGCAAACTCCTTCAGCGTTTCCCATTATTGTTATTGCGTGTGATGGACATCCCCCACCATAGAGCTGTCCCCCATTCATCAGGAAACCTTACCAGTTAATTATCACCATGGACGGAAGAGCAGCCAGGAGCCTTTTCTTTACTAATAGCACAACATCCAGTGTGGCTGGGGGCGGGTGTGTGTGTTTGCGTGCCTGCAGTGGTGCGTTGATGCATGCATGTCACCCATAAGCGTCTCCTAAGTGTGAGGAAGCGACTGGCAGTTGTGGGGGGGGGGGGGGGGGGGGGGGGGGGGGTAATAGATCATGATAAACGGCCACGGTGACGCTCTGAAACCCAGCGTGCGCGCTAACACCCCAGAGGAGCCAACTGGCAGATTGTTGTGCGTTGTTTCCTCCCCTCCCCCTGAGGAACGGGAAGAATAAGTCCTGGCACTTCATTTATGCACTTATTGTATGTCGTACTTAGTTAGAGTACTTGTGTAGCATCTTATCCTAGCTATCTTTGTTGTATACAGGGAAAAGGTTAACGTAGCAATTGTTCATGCTTGGCTCTCGGTTCTATGAACATCCTTACTGTACCAACAGCGATATATTGTTTATCTTCTGACAAATGTACTTAATGCACTAATGCACTAAATGTAACAAACTTTCGTCTTAAAAATCTTTTCATATTGTCTGGGAGAAGCATTAAAAAAAACAATAAAACACAACATTATTTTTCGAGCCACTCGTGGCTCAAACAACGTTTTGTCGTGAGGTGGTGCTGCTCGCTAATTTATTGTATCTTGTGTCTTAAAGCAACAAACATGTGTTTTAGACGCTGTAGTGAGCTCATTTCACCTTAAGGAACACAGTATGGGCCAAAAACCGTGGCTTGTTAGCCTGCTACAGGGCTTGCGTGCCACTTATGTGCGTTTTGTTTTTTAAATAATGCATGGTGTATTTATGTCAACTGCAGATGGATGCACTCAGGGGGAACTGATAGCTAGTGGTAGTCATGCAATGTGTGAACGTTTAACGTAATCGAGGGTGTCATCATTCTGGAAAATTCCCAACCAAAGCCCTACTAGTTCATTGAGAGATGACTGTATACCGTCTGCTTTTTTATACAAAGAAAACACGATATGATGAACACCGTCCACCGGGACCCGCCCCATTTCTACCCCTTACGCCTTCCCCTTACGCCTTCCCCTTACCCCTTCCCCTTACCCCTTCAAAACAAGGGGGAGGGGTAAGGGTAAGAGGTAAGGGGTAGAAATGGGATTGGGCCATAGTATCTACAACTTCTGCTTTACGGGAATTCACAGTATGGATCGTTAGTTGGCCTCCTCTCTTCTCCCCAAGGAGGAGACTCTGGGCCTGGCCACAGCTTGGCACCTCCACCCTCCTCCTCCACCTCCACCCTCCTTCCTCCACCCTCCTCCTCCACTCCCATCCTCCTTCCTCCAGCTCCTCCTCAGCCTCTCCTCAGAGCTTAACTGCTGTCTTCAGCATTCGCCTCGTCACCCCGGCCCTACTGCAACAGCTGGTGGATGGAGAGGGAGAGGGAGACACAAATAGAGAGATGTATTGTGTGTGTGCGCGTGCGTGCGTGCATGCGTGCGTGTGTGTGTGGAAGCAGTGGAAACATCTGTGCTCATACGCGAATGTACTGTCGATAAAATATGATTCGAAATAAAGTTATAACCACACACACTCGGACGACGGGGATGTCTGCAGAGATGTAGCGCAGTGACAGGGGATCGTCAGCAAACGGGGCCCTGATTGGGTCAAGGGCGGAGCTTGGGTGATGTCTGCAAGGTGGTTGGCTGGGGCGTTGATGATTGACAGGTGTAAAGAAATGCTGACAGGCCTCGGATGCTTGACGCCGTTGAGTACACAAACATGTGAAGGTTGGTGTGAGTGTTGGTGAGTGATAATACAGGCACACACAGACATATATAAATAAACAATACATACACAACAAAATAGGGGAACGCAAACTACGTAGGGAATTTAAAGGGAGTATAACACACACAAACATCCATATGGCACATGTGCATGCCAAAGGCAGAACGGCTGATCAAATTCTCCGGCCAAGGAACAGATGCTTTGGTTAAGGAGAGGGTGCGTGTGTGTGTGTGTGTGTGTGTGTGTGTGTGTGTGTGTGTGTGTGTGTGTGTGTGTGTGTGTGTGTGTGTGTGTGTCTGGGGAGGGTTCTGCCCTTCATTCATTGCTCCTCCTCCTCCTCTTCCTCTTGCAGCCCCAGCCTCTGCCCCCTTTGACACGGTCCACCTGCTTCTCCCATAACACACACACACACGCACGCACGCACGCACGCACGCACGCACACAGACATAGACGTAAACACACACACACAAAACCACTCGCATACACTGTGGAAGGCCAAAAGGGTCAAAACTGCGGCTCATTTGAGACATTTCAGCATTGATATAAATTCACCTAAAATACGACACAGTGTTGTAGGTCTTTAAATCGTATAATACTTCGATTTTTACACTGTTATGTTTTCATAACTTAAGCATTCCATGCACACAGACACACACACACACACACACAAACACACTTGCCCTCAAGGACAAACACACAAATGCCTGTATGCCCACATGCACACACACACATGCCCGCAAGCACATCCCACACACACACACACACACACACACACACACACACACACACACACACACACACACACACACACACACCCACACACACACACACACACACATGCCCGCAAGAACACCACACATACACATATGCACATGCACGCGCACACAAACACACACACATACACACACCAAAATGCTCTGCCCAAAGCAGCACACATACAATGAATTATGCCATGAATACAAACCACACACAAACACACACACACACACACGCACACACACACATTTCAATCTGGCATTTGGCGGTGGATTTAAAGGATGTTGGAGTTGATTCCTGTTAAGACAGCAGGTCTGTCCTCTGGAGAGCAGAACACATGCTGCTTTCTCGTCTGTACGTCCAGTCTCCAGTCTGTCCCAGCATATTTTCTCAGCTACTCAAATGAATGCAGGGGAGAAGTGTATGTGTTTGTGTGTGTGTGTGTGCGTGTTTATGTGTGTGTTTATGTGTGTGTGTTCACACGGAGACGAGGCAGCCTGCGATTCCCATTAACGAGCCTCTGCTGCCGCTAATTAACTAATCAATTAGCCTAACCCAAGAATTCAGGCCCTCGGCCAATCCCACTTCCAACCGGGCTGCCTCTGCTACCCCAAGAGGGTCCACCACGGCCGTGTGTGTGTGTGTGTGTGTGTGTGTGTGTGTGTGTGTGTGTGTGTGTGTGTGTGTGTGTGTGTGTGTGTGTGTGTGTGTGTGTGTGTGTGTGTGTGTGTGTGTGTGTGTGTGTGTGTGTGTGTGTGTGTGTGTGTGTGTGTGTGTGTGTGCGAGCATGTGCGTGCGAGCATGTGCGTACATGCATGCCTGTGTTTTGCAATTTATCCTTTTCGTTGTTGTTGTTTTTGTTGTTGTTGTTGTTGTTGTGGTTTATTTTAGTACATGGGGGGGGGGGGACGTATCTGGCAACAAATTCATATTGAAGCATGTTGGAACAAAGCCTGAGCCAGACAGATAATGAGTGTTTATCTAATCCAGAGACAGTTTGAGTCTCACACACACACACACACACACACACACACACACACACACACACACACACACACACACACACACACACACACACACACACACACACACACGTGGTGCGCCCAGAAGCCCGCTCGCAATGAGTTGACACTCATTGTTTTCTATTTTTGCATTTGAGAGGCGGCACACTCCTCAAAAACACCTCACCTTGAGTTGCGTCTGAAATCCCCTCGCCCGGGTTCATCGCCCTCGGACCCTTCCTCCCTCCCTCCCTCCCTCTGCCTTGCCTCACCCCGCCTCCCCCAGCCGCGTCAGCCTCCTGACTCGGCGACTCACAATGAGGCCAGGCGTGCATCCACGATTAGGGCTTAGTGTGAGCGTAGCAGAGGCACAGGCGCAGGGCGCTTAACGGCGTGTGTGTGTCATGTTTTGATTTGCTATTTTGGTCCTCATCATTTTTATATATATTAATGTATGTGTGTGTATGTTTAACCTCTCACATTATGTAATCTCTTGATTTGCATTGAAGTGGAGGGGATATGGTTGACCTCAGTGGAGTGCCTTCACATTGTAACCTATTCTACACACACACACACACACACACACACACACACACACACACACACACACACACACACACACACACACACACACATTACCACAAGGGCAGTGACCCAGAACGATGAAGTGGATTGAAATTGTGCACTCTAGCCGGCGGAGGCAAAGGCTCTACTCTGTATTCAGGTTGTGTGTGTGTGTGTCTGTGTGTGTAGCCATTTATGTGTGTGTGTGTGTGTGTGTGTGTCCATCTGTGTGTTTTGTGTGTGTGCGAGTGTGTTTGTGTTTGTGCCCATCCCCCTGTACA
>NC_044064.1:8410166-8420253 GCF_902167405.1 Gadus morhua
TCGGTAGGGCCTAGGATTGAGGTTTGACGCAGGCCTCCCAAGGTTAGCAGACAGAAGTGCATCATCTAGGCCCTGCCATGTGTTAATCACTACCACGTGTCTTAATGTTCTGTCATGGTGACATGGAGAGTGCGATCACATTTAAAGGAGACTGGGACCAACTTAACCAAATCCACCATTGTTTTTCTCTCTCTCTCTCCTTCTATCTCTTAACCCATCATCTCCTCCACATCATCGGACTACGGTGCACAAAAAATGTGTTCGGAAAAATTGATCAGATGATCATTCAGACACAACGCACACAGGAAAAAGTAATTGGATAAAAATCTGTGTACGATTTCTAAAATTATTTTTGTTGTATGTGTTCACGTGGTGTGCGTTTGTTATGTATGGGCACAACAATAATCAATTCACAAACTGCTCAAGAAGCACTTCGCACACAAGACACAAAGACAAAGAAGTTGTACGCTCACGAGGAGCGGCGACAGAATAAAAGTCGGACAAAGAGCGGAGCGCGAGGCAGAGATAGCAGGAGAACAGAGGAGGAGGCTTCTTCTTGTTCACACACAGTGTAATGTTCCCACTTAATGCTAATGGCCGTGAATGCCCATTAGCCGGGCAGAAAGCAGCAGCGCACTGCACACTGCTAGCCAACCTGCAGTGATAATGTAGCTATTTCCGCTTTTGTTCTCCTACCTTTACGCCCTGTAGAGTAAATACAAACAGAGAGGAGAATGCTATTCCACATGTTGCAATGTTTTAGTGCAGACCGCCATCTGTCTGGAGGTGGGGCACGTGAACAGATCCTAGCAAGGACGCACGTGGGCCATAGTAGGTGTGTGTGTATATGTGTGTCTGTGTGTGTGTGCGCGTGTGTGTGTGTGTGTGTGTGTGTGTGTGTGTGTGTGTGTGTGTGTGTGTGTTTGCGCGTGTGCACATACGCTATGGAGGAGGTGCTTAAACCATAAAGTAACAACTTTGCCTGCAAAAGGTTCCACTTTTAAGGGTTTGATTTGAGGTAAAAAAAAAAGTAGTGTCAAGCCTTCGGGCGATGTGCATCCATATTTAAATAAAATCCAATCCAGAAACAAAAACCATTCTTTCCTGAAGTCGGGTTCTACTCTGGCAGCACTGTAGGCTCCCCGTGCTCATATTTATTCGGTATTTCCATATTTTTGTATATAGCAGAGCGTTCCTGCTGTGGAAGTCTCCACCCGACTTCAAACGCTGTGGTAGACTTCGACGTGCTCACTTTACCCTCACTGTGAGCTGCGTTCGGGGCTGCGTTCGAAGCCCTCCTATTTCAGAGGAAGACACTTTGTCTCTGGCTTCCATTTTGATAAATTCCCACCCGGTTACGATCCCCCCCCCCCGTTGGCCTCGAATGAGCTTTTATTTTTGTTGCACCTCCGGCCACGGCGACCATCTCAGACTCTGTCAGGCTGAAGGCAGCAGGTAATAACTGTGAGAGCCACTTAATCACAGTCTCCGACCGGGTGGCCCGACTCCACGTCCGACCCAATTAGCTCTGAGACCCCTTCCTACAACCTGGTCGGCGCTGCACGATAAGAATACGGTCAACTTTGCCGGCCGTCGGTTCAACAAGAGCCAATGGGTGTTTTTTCTGCACGCACAAACATACAGACGTGACAACTAGGTGAGCACGCACAACCGCACACGTACACAGCAGCAGGGGACGGGGTTGGTCCCTATGCGCTTGTGATCTGATCCAAAAAAATCATTACCTGATGCCTTATGTTTCTGATCTCTGTTTCTGATCACCATGTGTTTTAAAACATGGTTGTGCAACACTTGTTTAAACTGTCTCACTATCAAAGGAAACAAAAGTGCAGTGCATTGCAAACGATGTTTGCATTGATTGTATTTGTTGACTCTGCTCAGTCTCAGCTGCAATGCGCTTTGGATAAAAGTGTCTACCAAATAACTTAATGGAAATATAAATAGGATGTGTGTAAGTCCTCTCGCTGTTCAATTCCACAGCCTTACCGGCAGATGAACTAAATCAATCAAAACCAAATTAAATGGATACGTATCGCCCTCAACACAGGCAGTAACACAAGAAGCCTTATTAATATTAGCGATATCCAAATACGTGTGCACACGTTGTTTACCAGGTGTGCGGCCAGAGGCGATCAACCATCCATAGCTCAACAAAAACAAAGGAAACAAAGACCAAAGAATAGACAATTCTAATGAATGCACCCTTCTCTCCTCTTATACGTCTATTTCTCTCGCACTCCTTTTTTCCATGGTGTGACGTAAGCAAGGTCTCTCTGTTGCTAATCGCCCAAAAAAATTTAGGCGATACAGATCTATCTATAGATCCGCAGATCGATAGACTCACCCTCTAAGAACGGGAACGTTGAGGCAACGACTGCTAATTTATGAATGTTTACATACATAAACATTTAAATGTAGGCCTAGTCAATTAGCAGCTGCTTTTAGACAAAGTGACTCCTTCACATGGGGGGAAATAGCCCAATCACGGTGGATCCTAACTGACAAGATCTGTATGTAAATGCTGATCGCCACTCATGGGGGAAGACAATCTTTTGGTTTATGTCTTCTGAACACAAAGGGTTGGGATCGATTGGCTGGCCTTCTGTAAGAAATAAGAGAGAAAATAGATCATGCATTAAATAAGCTACTCAGAGACTGATCTGTGCGTCTGTATGGCAGTGTGTGTGTGGCTATGTTGTGTTTCTGCTTGCCTGTGTGCGTCATCTTAATCATATATGAATTGGAGGTGTTGCCGCTCATTTCCGTGGAAACCCGTACCAGAGGCGCGGCCGTGATTATCACCTTTCTGACCACGGTCTGTAAGGGGGACCGAGGTTGTGTTGCGACTCATATGCTTTTAATCACGGTGGCTCATCAGAGAATAGTCAACAAATGCAGTGAGCATTTGCACCCCTCGGTCGGCGCGTTGCTCGAGAGCGCTAGCAGCAGAAGCGCTAACAATTAGCAACTCAAATGTTCCATCGACCCGCGCGGCCCTCCTTAGGTGCGCTCCAGCGGCGCGTCGCTTCCTTTCAAACTGAGCTCTTTTGATTTCTGAGGACGCCCCTTAGAGGACATGCTCATAAAACGATCCACGACCTGAGGTCATCGCTCGGCAACCATCGAATGGGGGGGGGGGGGGGGGGGGGGGGGTGGTGGTCCGACACCAAATGCAATGCTAGCCTTTGATCTCGACACCATAGACGGATCAAAGGAGGCCATGTCTGGTGGTGTGTGTGGGATTAGAGGGGCCCTGTCGTATAGGCCGGGGCTAATGAGAAAGAGGCCGGCCTAGCATTAGCATGCAAATCGGCGCGGCCATCGCTCCCATGGCTGATAGCGGTCGAATCGAGGCGAGGCCAAGTTTAACACGCCGCACAGGCTATCATAGATGGCTATCTTCTGTCTGGCTTTCTGGCACAGGACTTTACATCCTTCCCCAGGGCAGGATATATATTTAATATAGTTATTTCACTTATGACCTCGATCAACGTGATTTGGAAAATCGAGCGCTAAAGTATGGGGACACTAAACTCTTTTCATTGCATATTATTCACAGCGAAAAAGCATCCAAACACACATTGGACCGTGTGAAGGGGTCTCTGTGTGTGTGAAGACATGCTGCAGTAGCAAGGCAACGCTAGGTAATGTTAATGAGTGGGGTGCGAGCCCATAGCATAATCCCATGTCGCCCAGCCATTGGACTCCTCTTATCTGTGTCGACATACCATGCACATGGCAGCTTATCCTGTTACTTGTTAATGGAAATATTGACGGGTTAGCATTCGGATGCACGCTCAGGCCAGCCAACACCGTTACCGAGACAATACAACAACAATCTGAAGATTATAATATGCTCTCTCTCTCTCTCTCTCTCTCTCTCTCTCTCTCTCTCTCTCTCTCTCTCTCTCTCTCTCTCTCTCTCTCTCTCTCTCTCTCTCTCTCTCTTCCTCACACTCGTTCTGTACCTTTCTGTGGCACCCACACGCACAAAACCACAGGTGAAGACAAAAACACATCCGCACACACAATCCGCATGCGTTGTTTTTCCGATCTCCTCGGCTTGCGGTCGGTCACTGTGGTTGTTTGTGTTGTATTTATTGTCCTCTCAGACACCTCGTTAATTCCCTTGTCTATTTTTCCGTCTGCGTTTGTGATAATCCCTTCTTCATATTTTCCCGGCCGCACTCTGAGTCTTAAGAGAACATAGTTGTGCGTCTACGCTATTGTTGGCATGACACAAACTCAGGACCCCCACAACTCGTATGACAGACCTGTTGGTCTTGGCCATATCACATGGGAGCTAATGTTACTACGACACATCTTATTCACCTTGAACCAAAGTGGTTCAATAAAATATAACAACTTGAGGCACAAGTCACGTTTCAAATAATGTTGTACACAAGGTTGTCTTACAATCAAGTTCAAATATTTCTTCAACAAAGCGGGCCCCGGAGGGAATCAAACCGCTAACCCGGGCAGCCCCACGCTCTTCAATCGGAGCTACAGAGGAAACAGGGGGAGGAGTCGATGTCTCATTCTCTATATGCGTATATCAGTAATGATGATTGTGAAGATGTGAATGGCATCTTCACTGTTTTTAAACATGGGCTGTTTCCCAAAGTGAAGGCTGCAGCCTTGCTAGGACGCGTCCTTGCTAGTCGCGTCCTATGGAGATGAGACTAGAGTGCTAGCTCGAGTGCTTCCTAGCGTTTGTAACGTTCAGACTCTGGAACGACTTGGTAGTGTGGAAGCGCTTCCGCTTCCGCTTTTTTATACTGCGTGTCCGCTTGTAAACACATGTGCGCTTATGAATAAAACATGGCAGCAACCAAGCTGATCGATATTTATTTGACTTTTGTCTGTTATGAATGCGGTCATGTCTCCTTCGCATGGAGCCTCTTTGGGGAAGTCACAAAAGCTTTGTTGCGGTTGATAGAATCGTCTTTATTAAAAGGAAAATCCATTCAATTTTTATAAAACTAAGTGAAATTTTCTGAGAACTTAATTCATGCATCACATTTACAGTACGGTTCATTACTATTATGCAGGGGGGAAAAGACAAAGAAAAAGATGATAAACATGTATTTATTTGGATATATTATTTAACTGATCTGATTCATTCATTCATATATGCCTACAATCTACCAGTGGTTTGAACACATAAGTATATCATATAAAATACAATTATATACGTTCATTAAAAATTACAAACATTGCAAATGATCGGTTGTGCATTAATTTTACAACATTGGATAGTGGCACTATCCCTTCCACCGGTAAACCAATGTTTGCGCGCCACCCGGCGCACAAAAGCCTCCGATTGCTGGGCTGACCCTAAAAAAAACGATTCAACACAAACATAAATAGGTATACATAAATAATGTAATCTTGTGAGCGAGTAAATTGACATTGGTGACAGTGGTGTTTAACGTTTAAAACGTTTGAAAAGTGGCACAGGTCTTTAGGCTTCATTATTTGCATTAACATGATGAATCTATAAAAAGCAATACGGCACAGAATATTTCTGAAAACTAATATAACTTCACTTCATTTGAACGTTTACTGCCATTTTCAAGAACCCGCCCAGTGAACGCAGAGGATTGTGGGTAGTTTTGGCTTGTCTAAGATGCAGCGAAAAAAGAAAGGACGCAAAAATGGCGCGGCTTTCGAGTGTCCTCAACATTGGAACAGTGCTTGTCGAAGTTCTATGACGTAGCGTCCTTAAAAGGGCGGCCGTTGCGCATGCTTCCTTGACATTGGGAAACAGCCATGTTTTAAAAGATTCACGTGCTCCTGTCTGGCTGGTTAGCCGTGATAGTCCGCAGCTTTGGCTCATAGGCTAATTGAGCCACACCCATTCTGCTGCTCTTTAAGAGGGCCAGAGTTTTAGACTGGAGGGGCTGCGAAGAAGGCATTGGAGAAGGAAAAAGTAGAAATGAATATCAGTTTAAGTAAGGCAGAAGTTAAAAGCCTGATATGGGGAAAAGTTAACAAGATGTGGCAAGACAAATGGGACAGTGAGGAGAAAGGGAGATATTTATATAATATTCAAAAAAGTGTTAATGTTAAAATAAGGTATAGTGGTCAGAGGAAGGATGAACAAATTTTGATTAGGTTAAGGTTGGGGCACAGTGCACTAAATAAAACAATGAATTTGATAGGAAAACACCCCACTGGATTATGTGAGGGGTGCTAGGTAGAGGAGACAGTGGAACATGTTTTAATGTACTGTAGTGGTTATGGGATGGAGAGGGAAAGTATGAAAAATCAATTGAGAGAATTGGGTATTCAGGAGTATACTTTGGAAAATATTTTAAGATTAATGAAGAGGAATTGTATAAAAGTATTGTTTGGCTTTTTGAGAGAAACAGGGTTATATGATAGGATATAGAGTAGAAAGAAGGTGTGAATGAGTGAGTGTTTGGATATTTTTGTTTTGATTCATTAACTGGATCAGAAGTGGGTGGTAATGCACCAAGTTGTGGATGCCAACCGCCGTAAAAACCCGAAGAAGAAGAAGAGAAGACTGGAGGGGCTGGAGTTGTGCAAGTGACTCGACAGTTGTGCTGTGTTTTAAGTAAAGAGATGCTTTTTAACAACAATGTGCGTGAAGAAAGCTATTTTTCACATTTGGTGGGATATTCCTCTAGCCGAGTGGAGGGGACCCACATTTCGAAAAACATTGTTCGAGGAGCTTCGTAGTTGGAGGGCAGTGAAGAAGAGCAGGTAGACGAAGAGTCCTGCCAGGAGAGGAGATCACTGGGGAAGTTGAACTGCTGTCCTGTGGGGTTGGCCAAAGCCTGAATGAGGAATAGCTGGGGAACTCCTTGTTGCTGACGTGAGCCGTGTGGGGAGCTATTGCCAAGCCTTGGCAGAACAGCAGTGGCGGAGGACTTACTGCGAAGAGTGCAGTGTTTGGCCAAGAAGGAGGGATCTTTGAATGAAGATTGGCGGTCACCAGAGACTTTTTGAACTGTTTATTTAGCAAAAATTACTGTCTTGCACAATATTTCACCTTTTTTATCTAATGTGCTTGTAACTGTGCTTACAAGCTAAAAAGAGGGGGAAGGTAATGTGAAGATGTGAATGGCATCTTCACTGTTTTTAAACATGTTTTAAAAGAGACTCGTGCTCCTGTCTGGCTGGTTAGCCTTGATAGTCCGCAGCTGTGGCTCACAGGCTAATTGAGCCACACCCATTCTGGTGCTCTTTAAGAGGGTTTAGACTGGGGGGCTGGAGTTGTGCAAGTGACTCGACAGTTGTGCTGTGTTTTAAGTAAAGGGATGCTTTTTAACAACAATGTGCGTGAAGAAAGCTCTTTTTCACAATGATGAAGAGCAGGGTTGACCTCAATCGGCGCGCCTTGGTCACATTGGTGTCACTCTGCACCTCTAACAGTGAAGGGCGGCAGTAGCTCAGGAGGTAAAGAGGGTGGATTGGTATCCGAAAGGTTGCTAGTTCGATCCCCGGCTCCTCCTAGCGTGAGTGAGTGTCGAGAGTGTCGAGGTGTCCCTGAGCAAGACGTCTCACCCTGACTGCTACTGACAAGCTCGCTGTCGCCCTGCGTGGGTGAATGTGTGAATGAATGGTTGTAAGTCGCTTTGGATAAAAGCGTATGGAGCTCATCGCCTTTTGGAAGCCCGGAATACCCCATTTAAGTTCATCCCTTTATGTCAAGCTCACATCAACAAGCCACTCGCTGATGATTGCGTAGTTAAATTTGAGGTTAGCATTTGTATTATAGCTGAATGAGTCCCTGTTGTGACCTCCCAAAGGTAGCTAGGATCCTGACCACTGGCATCCACCTGTAGCTGTTCTTCAGCGATCTGGTTAACCTCCATGTATAAAGTACCTTAATTGTATTCAGCCAAAAAATTATGGAATTAGTTATTTTTAATTAGTGTCAGATAAAAACATCTGCTAAATGATCAAATAGCAACGTCGAAAAGCAAGCAGCCCTATCAAGGCACATAGCGGTTAGCAATGAACCATTCACAGAGCAAAGTAGTTCATGGTAAAAAAATAAGCTTGCTTGCTCATCTGTTAAAAAGTGTGTTGAATGTGTTGGAAAGAAGTATGTGATGTTACCGCCGTCTGTTTTTGTTTGCCATCGATGGGCACATTTTTCCAAATGCATTTCCAAAATGGCTGCCTCTGAACACATACACCAGCAGTAAAACCTAATTAATATGTACCAGGGGACCCCTACCGGCGGTATTATATGCCCCCCCCCCCCCCCCCCCCGGCAACCCGGAGCCTAAAATCAAGACTCTAGTGAGAACCTAGGGTCATGTAATGTTCAATCTCTCTTAAACACCCCCGGACACACCCACATACACACCCACACACATACATAAACAGACACACACATACACACACTAAAACACAATCAGAGAAAATACACGTGACGTGTGAATCATAGGGGGGACTGCAAACCACTGTAGCCGTGTGTGTGTGTGTGTGTGTGTGTGTGTGTGTGTGTGTGTGGTGTGTGTGTGTGTGTGTGTGTGTGTGTGTGTGTGTGTGTGTGTTCTGCTCTACTAGTGGACTGAATATTTGTGCATTGCCCCCCCTCCCCCCCCCCCCCCCCCCCCACACACACACACACACAATGCTCTCTCTCTCTAGGTCTTTATTTCTACCTCACTCTCGCCAACACCCAAGGCTTGGACCACAGGTGCAGAAATCAGCAACACCAATCAGACAGGAATGATTACGTGTTTCTATGAGCCCTTCACACTGTCTGTCTGTCTGTTTGTCTGACTCTCTATGGTTGCCTCTATGTCTCTCTGTCTGTCTGCCTGGTGGGTTGTCTGTCTGTCTGTCTGTCTGTCTGTCTGTCTGTCTGTCTGTCTGTCTGTCTGTCTGTCTGTCTGTCTGTCTGTTTATCTATCTATCTAGCTACCTTAGATGCATAATCAGGTTCATATTTACTGTGTCTTTAAGGGCCGCCTATCGTAATGGATTCGTTAGAATCACTGATTGGATGTTTGGATTCTGGGGGAGAGATGGGGGAGTTTCTGACAGACTTGTAATTAATACAGGGCTTTTTTATAATCAAACTGCCTGCTTCTTGAGGGCGGGAGGGAGGGAGGGAGGGAGAGATAGAGGGAAGAAGAAATAGTAAGAGAGAGAGAGGGGTGGCGAAGGAGAGCAACAAAGAGTGAGAGAAAGTGAAACGGAGATAGGCAGAGAGAGGGATAGAAAGAAAGGGATGAACGGGAGAGAGATATAGAGAAAGTAGGGAAGGACATCGAAAGGGGAAGAGAGTGCAAGAAAGCAAAGGAGAGAGTGATTGAGAGGGAGAGCTTTGTGTATTTTCTGCCAGAGGGCGGAGAAGGAGGAGGAGGAGGAGGATAAAAGGAAGGATTGCAGGAAGGATGAAATAAGTGAAATTTCTGCCCTCGGGAGGAGTCTCTGTGTGTGTGTGTGTGTGTGTGTGTGTGTGTGTGTGTGTGTGTGTGTGTGTGTGTGTGTGTGTGTGTGTGTGTGTGTGTGTGTGTGTGTGTGTGTGTGGTGTGTGCACGCCGTGGAACGGCGTTATGCAAGTGTCCTTTTTTCCTCCAACGAATGATGCGTCCTTGTTACCCTGAGCTCTGGCGGCGAGGTCCGTGCCCCTCGGCATGCTGGGTAAAGGTATATACGTGATTTCATTACCGTCACAGGGCATTCATGTTTATGGATGGCAACACGCCGCAAAGGAGATGATTTATACCGTCGATAAAAGCCTAAATACGCCTCGAACCAGACATACACACGCTCACAAAGGTGCAGAAGCACGCACACATTGATGTGCACACTAGCGATGCACAAGGCTGTTAAGGGTTTTTTTTTTAACCCCAACTCGAACCTGTAAACAGACAAAAAATGACAATGTATGTTGTTGCCCTGGAGTGTAACATCAGATACAATGCGTGTTACACAGCGCTACCCATCCCGCTATTATCGAATGGTGCCCCCCCCAACCCTGGTGCTGGCCGTTAACGCTTTGTCTAAATCTACAGAAACACAGGAGTTATTAGCCACAATCTTAATTCAGTCTTTTCTTCAAAAGATGTAACTA
>NC_044064.1:8420353-8496207 GCF_902167405.1 Gadus morhua
CCCCCCCCCCCCCCCCCCCCCCCCCCCCCCCCCCCCCCCCCCCCCCCCCGGTGAATGAAACCACACCGACGGTGCTTGTGTTGTTCAGCGGTCGCCACAAACACGCCCTGGCCTATTGGCTCGTTCGCCCACGTTTCTTCACTTTATATTTGTTTTTTTTGTGTTGCGGTTGGTTGGGAAAGCTAGCAATGGGATAGGGCTAATTCTTCGGCTGTATACTGTTGTTTTTGTTTGTTTTCAAATATAAACATATATATATATATGTATATATATATATATATACATATATATATATTCGCAATGAGCAACGTGTGATTTACGTGCGACGACAGACTCTCGTGGCGGGTTTACAGTCCTGGACGGATGGCTCTGTAGTTAGGAACTGTAACCTATGGGAGGACTGGGGAGACTGGAACCTCACAGCCTTAAACATAAGAAAACAACAACTGAAAGGGGCAGCTGACTGAATATTAACGAGCAAAAGACATTCAAACACGTTGCTTACTGTCCACAACGTTTGCCGTGGGGGCCAGTTTACCCTGCCTAGTCGTCCCTGGGCAGGGCCGGGACCCCTTCCCATAAGTTTTCCGGGTTGTTCTGAATGGCAGTCGGGAATGTGTGGATACATTTGCCACAACTCCAACAGAGCCGAAGTCCCCGCCCGATCTTTGGGCTAAAGTTCCTCTCTTTAGGGCACCTTGATGGGTGAAAACAGCAGCAAAGGGTCTGTTCCTAACCTTGTCTATTTTATAAGTGTACACCAGAGAGCGCTATGGATTCTAACGCTTGCCATCTCTGGACAGAAAGTATTGTACATGAAGGAACAACATATTGAGAGTCAGACACACAGTATTTAGAAGGTCAACTGTAAATTTCTAAGTGTTAGAAAAACACAATATTTGTAAATATTACGTTTCTTGTTTGTTTTCTGATGGAATGAATGGAATACTTACTTTGTGACAACAGAAGGCAACAGGGGCAGATGCAAAAATGGAAACCATCTTGAAATCCTGGTGCAGAAATTACCACATGATGGAATCGAAAGAAATATATATAATCTGCATGACTTTGAAAGCATTTGTTGTGTCGTATTGCGCTCAGTACATGATAAGTAGGCCTAAAAGTAGCAGACATTTGACCTTCATTGCTCCGGCATCCTATAATACCTCCCCTGTAATACATCGGTAGGCATATGTGTCTACTGAATGTGGGCAAACGCAGGTCACATCACGCCATATGTTTTCCTTTCACCTGCTTGGTTTACATGTACTTCTTGCGTTAATCAGCATTTTTATTTATTTTTTAAATCAATCATTTGTAAACTTTAAACTTTTCTACTTAAATGCTGTGTGGGTAGATGGTGATTTGAGCTCATATGACACTGTAGCGAGGTTGATGAATCGCTTTTCACAGAGAAACGAAGCGACCGGTTTCATTGCCGTTGTTGTTCATCTGTTGCGTCTTTGCAATGTTGTCCTGTTCCTTGCGTTTTCATTTTATTTAATCAGCCCTCATCAAATATGCACATTTCCAGGTTAATGACACAGTCTACACACACACACAAACACACACCTTGAGCTGGATATCAAATTGGTTACCATGGGTTTGCAAATCTGCTCTTGTTGTCTTGTTTTTACATTCTTGAGGAGAAGATAATGCTAAATAATGAAACAAAAAAAACATTTTAAAAAAGATATGAAAGTAAATCTATATAAAGAAATAAGGTGATGATATTTCTGTTTACTTTAGAAGTTATTACACACTGTATGCTGTGATTCTGACCAGGAAAAACAATAAATACATTCATAGCCACTGTCAGATTATTTACTTTGTTAAACTGAAAACATAAATCGCACACACTTGATGCACAAACTGCATTCATGAGACAAGTGAACCACAAGTGGCATGACTTTGTCTTTTTGGAGACGTCCCTATCTGGAGTGAACGTTGTGCGTCAGTATAAAATGAAGCGGGGTCATGGCTGCATGGTGTGTGTGTGTGTGTGTGTGTGTGGAGCTGGTTCTGGCCAGTGGCTGATGATGTGCAGAGAGAAGGTTAAGCTTCTTGGACACTCTAATCTACACAACATCTGGATTCCGGACGATTTCCAACAGGGCCACCCATGGAAAAGGTTCTTGCCAGAAGCAACTGGGTATTGAATCGCAATATAAGAGGAAACTCCACAACAAAAGCCTTATATTTTGTTGGTAAATGTATTGCAATTTGCCAATTCAATCCTGGTCATAGTAATGTAACAAAGCATTATGAGTTGCCCCATGCTCCTGAAGATAAGAAATAACAACACTGGGGTTTTATAGTCTGAACTAAAACGGCAACTTTATAACTTTTTATGTTTCACAATATAAGCCCCCGGAATCTCAATAAAATAGCTTACCCTAACAGGCTCAACGCTACCCAAAGTATAATCTGTAAACACCAGCAGCTACGAAGCTGCTGGTATATAAAGATATATATTAAAAAAAAATACATACAAATATATAACGCATTTAAAAAATATGAGTGGAGAGAAAGAAGATCTGTGGATTGGAAAATAAACTTCCAGGGGAAAAAAGAGCAGTAGGGTGGGAGAAATGAACTGCAGGGTGGAAGGAATGCTGTACTTTTTCACATGACATGGTGCTAATGATTAACCAGCTTGCTAAAGTGAACAGTGACCTTCCTAGAAGGATGGAGGAAGACTTTTTAGAGGTCCTCTGAACAAGTGAATTCCCAGAAGAGGAGATACTTAGAATATATTTCTGTCGAGATAACCTTCTGGCACAGAGCAACCTCTTAATCTGTCTTTCACGTGTTTGAAAATCATATCTAGACGCTGATTTGTTTAAATGTTAGGGTACGATCAAAGTAGAACTCAATGAATTGCTCCATGTCGTTCCATGGATCTCGTTTGTTGGAGAAACTATTCTTTTTAAGTATATCTCATTTTTATTCACCATGCAGGTTTTTCTCTTTCAAGCCCCCAGGTTTATTTTATTTTTTGCCCATGAACCCTATGTGTGGAAGCACCATCAGAAAAGATGGCAGCACCCAGCATACAGGAAAACAAAAACATGATAAACGGTTTGCAGTTAACATACACCACTAAACAATTTAGATAGGACCATTTACAAGCCGTTTTGATCCTATGGTCAGAAGGATGCAACAAGTCCGCTGTAATCAAATAGGCATACACTTTATATAATTGGTAAGGCCATCAACTCCACTAACCCTAAGTGACAATGTCCTGAAAACGAAGTGGCTGTCTCACCAATCCTCCAGAACGAACCCTGTCTGTTGTGGCTCACTGTTGGCCATCAGCTGAACCGACCCTGTGACCCCACATCCTGCAGTGAGGAGAAGAGGAGAAGCTGTAAGTCCACTCATGAACCAGCAGGCCTTGGCAGTGTGTAGGGTTACAGTCCATCATATTGGACCAGCTGTTCCTGTCCAGTAGAGTCAAAAGGATGGCTAAAACGACACGATCTTTGATGAAATGCTGTGCCGTAAAAAGAGGTATTTTTTGTTGTTAATGTTAACAGTGGTTTCTTTGTATTCAGGACTTGAATGCTACATGCCACTGGTTATGGTTAGTTTAATGTTTGTTTATTTTGATCAGGTTGAGCAAGAGCTCCAGCTCTTTTAAATCCCCATGTTGACAGGATCCTGTGATGGTGTGGTGTGGGAGAATTTACATTTACACTTACGGCATTTAGCTTTTCTCCAAAGAGACCTGCAATAAGTACATTTGTCAGAAGAAAGAGAAACAATATATCTCTGTCGGTACAGTCAGGGTGTTCATTGAACCAAGGGCCAAGCACCAGAGGTGTTCAGTAACAAAGTACAAATACTTTACCTTACTTAAGTAGAAATTTCGGGTAATTATTTTTCAGCCAAATTTTTACTTCTACTGCTTACATTTTCGAAATGAAGAAGGTACCCACCCAGTCTAGAAGGCTGATCCAAATTTTAGTTGCAAAATCTGCGGATGTCCTTGAAAAATATCCAGAATAAATAGCAATAATAACATTGATCATGGTCGGCCTAATAATGTAGGCATATCGCAACTAAAGAGCCTTTTATTACCCTCTAAACCCCTATAATGCACACTGATTGAAGAATATCCACGTTTCTTCTTTCCTAGCCAAAGTTAAAGGGGAGTCACATATTCTGTCAGGCTGAGCTATCGACCTGCCAAAATATGTATCCCCTTGTTATTGTACTAAAATGCGTTCATTTTCAATAGGCATAAATACGGCTGAATGAGTTGCATTCCAAAATGTTAAACTTTAACATTTTAATATAAGACAAAGGGCGGGGTAGTGCACTAAAGGCCCCTGTGGCCTAAGCTTTTGTCCATAATGGCATTTTTTCCCTTACATAACTATTACTTTTACACTCATTTTACTTGAATAAAAAGCTTGAGTTGATGCTTCAACTTCTACAGAAGTATTTTTCAACACTAATGTACGAGTAATTAATGTGAACACTTTTGACAGATTGGCCAAGCGCTAACAATCACTCGGTTAACCCATTCCCCGAACACAACCAAGATAGTTAGGAAAGATGCTACGCAATACTTTTTTTTGTGCTACATTTAACTTTTTAGAATATTCAAGAGTACTTAGGTTATGAAAGAAAAATGTTTGTGAGCTTCTGAATAACTACAAGAAAAATAAGAAATTACCTCAGGTTCATTGGCTCGTTTTTTTTTTTCTAAAGACTCTAGATCAATAAGCAGTATCGGTTTGAGTAGTAGTGCCATTAAAAAGAAACAAACGATACCCATCCGTACTACGATAACGTGTGTGATCAGAGCAATGGTTGTAGTCATTGAACATTGCTCCTCATGCTCCACTGGTGTGTCTCAAGGGCCCCTTGACTTTAAAAGGGGAGACAGCAGGGGATTTAATTTGTTCATTAGTAATTTGCCATTTTGCTTTTATTCTTGCTTCGCTAAGCTTTGAATAAATGGAGCCAGCCTCTTCATGTTTTCGAGAATTACATGCTCGGTATCCCGGAAGAAAGATATTGTGCAGTGGGTCAAGGCCAGGGTGTTTAATGTCTTTTAAAGATGGAAGGTTGGAAAGTAGATAGGAAGGACGAACATATAGACAGTAAAAGTGACAGATTGATTTGCTAATTATTTGTATAAGCTCTGAAAACCACACTGCGCATGGCGTGGTCCCAAATTAAGTCGAAGGCAACCCATGCATTCAAAGCCAATGGAGGTGAGTGTTATCAAATGTGGATTTGAATACAGCCAATATGCATACACGCTGGCGGGTTCAGACGGACAGCTTGTAGTTTGACACGGTAAATGACTCCATACTGCGTAGAATACGAGCATAGTATCTGTCTCATGGATAGGTCGCCTGATTGGTGGACTTCGGACCAAGGGAAATGAGGAAGGCCCAATGGGGAGAAAGGAAGCAGCACTCCCTGGCAGTAGTGTTGCTCCAGACCACGGTGGTGGGATGCCGCTGTTCAAAGCCTGTCTTCTGTCTCTCCAGCTGCTGATGGGGCCCAGCCTCGCGGTCGCCAGCGTGTTCCTCAGCTTCAGGGACTGCAGCCACTTCTTCCACAAGCGCACTCCCCCGCTCGGCGTCCACGGGGCTAGCTTAAAGAGCATCTGCCAGCGGTTCCGGGACAAGGCGCGCTACGCTACCCTGTACGACGGCGGCCGCCGCCTGGCGCTCTACTCCGCCTACGTCTTCAAGAAGTCGGACGGACAGGGCCGGGCGGACACGCCCTGGATGTACGAGCCGCAGGTATGCAAAGCCGCGCCACGGTGTTCACAGGACACGTGTTCCCCTGCCCTCCCGATGTCATCTTCACAGATGGATGAGAAACAAGTCTACAGCCGGGGGGAACTGAATGCATAACGCTGTTCCCCTGACATTGATTTGTCATGGGAACGCACTTATTGTAAGACCTGGCACTTAAAAGAAGAGCACTTAGTTGTGTAGCATCTTATCCTAGCTGTCTTTGTTGGATAATGGACCTAACGATTGTTAGTGCTTGGCCCCTTGGTTCTATAAACATCCTCTCTGTACCGAGGGCGATATATTGTTTCTCTCTCTTCTGACAAACGTGCTTATCGCTTTGGATAAAAGCGTCTGCTAAACGTCCTTAATGTAAATGTAACAGCAATTCATTCCTCACAGTTGGTCTCAGAGGACGGCGGAGACAACATGAGAGAGCTTCCCCTCAGTGACGACGCCCTGGCACTGGAGGACAGCCAGGCCGTGCTGGAGGACTACACCGACGCCGCGGGCTACGAGAGGGGTCCCCTGAACCCGGACCAACATCAGGCCGAGCCCGACGACAAATCCTCCACCTACACGCTGACCAACGTGGTGCCGCTAGCCACCGCCTTCCTGGACGCCTGCTGGAACCCCTACCTCGACACCATCCGCCGCCGCCTCAACAACTTCTGCCACGGGAACTCCTATGTGGTCACCGGGGCGACCGTGTCGGGGTCGGCGGCGTTGTGGCGGGAAAGGAGGGAGAGAGTGGCGATCCCCAAACACCTGTGGCTGGCGTACTGCTGTCCGTGGTTTGACCGCAACTCGCCGCACGAGGTGAGGTTCATGTTTCCCAGCTATGGGAGCTACGCACTGAACCAAGCGACGGGTAACGAGGTGGTCGAGGTCACGCTCAAGGACCTGGAGAGCTTTCTGACGCACGAGACCGACGTGGACCACGACCTGGCCGTGTTTCCTAAGGGCTGCTTGGCTGAAGACCTCTTCAAACGTGGGAAAAGGCAGAATCCATGAGCCTGATAGACATCTGTCAAGATATACGGGATGAGATGGGAGCAGTATATATATATATATGGTGTATATAATGGACTTGAAACAGAAGAAGCGTCAAGTGTTGAAGAAGAAAATATAAATCAACATAAATAAGTCATTTTTTGTGTACTACGAGGGGGGGCACAGAATGTTTTAAAGTGTACACATTCAAATTCTTCCATTGTTTCAGTAATTCAGTTGTTACTGATTTTATGTTTCTTTAAGTACAGCATTGTGTTGCATGTACGCAGACATGTAAGGCTTCTTTAAATGGGATCCAAATACTTGACATGCAGGGATTCATTTTATGTTTGTTGTATTCACCCCTTTTCTATTGTCATTATTTTCCATTTTTTAAGTGAAGCCTTGTGACTTGAAAGATGCTATTCCAATAATTATAATAAAATCATGCAAAATGATTCATTCAATGAATTACTAAATCCACTAAATAGGGGTGTGGGGCAATAAGTTGATAAAGAACAAGATTCTGCAGCAGTGTTCACTTCCTGTTCCGATTCAGGTATAGAAAGATACGCAGTACAGGTAACTTTTTCATGCAGAGTGAGGTCCAAAATAGGCCTAAACAGGCGTGTGTCTAAACAATGTGTCATATATTTAAATTGGCATTTATTGGCAAGTATATCCTTTTGGCTTCAATAGGCATTATTGTGGATCGTTTTTCTCTGATGTGTTCAATGCTCACCTTTATATGCAATCTAAAATGTGCTTATGAAGTAAAGCAGTAAGTAGTCTTTACTAGGGGTGTGACGAGATCTCGCGAGATTAAACTCGACGATATTACCCGTCGCATTAAAAATCCTTCTCGCGAGATATGTGAGTTATCCAAACTTCTATTTCTGCCCTGTTGGGGCAGTAATGCGCCTTTGCTACGTCT
This sequence comes from Gadus morhua, assembly GCF_902167405.1. NCBI lineage: Eukaryota > Metazoa > Chordata > Actinopteri > Gadiformes > Gadidae > Gadus > Gadus morhua. The sequence goes on from NC_044064.1 coordinate 8,428,043, forward strand.
AGACTGCCAGAACCTAAAGAAGAAGGAAAATTAGAAGAGGAGGAGAAGGAGGGGAAGAAGCTGTGTTTGAAATCGTTCCCTATCACGGATATAGTGCATTATATAGGGTGCTCGCCATTTTGTAGTGGTGTTCGAATTCTCAGTGGTTAATTTCATGCACTATATAGTGCACTTAAAATACCCACAATTTCAGTGTACATAAGATGTTCCCTACACGTTACTCCCGTATACCACAATGCAATGCGGTCATGTTTTTCCGGAGGAGAAGAAGCTAAATAAGCTTGAAAACGAATACGTTTAATGATGGAGTCTCCGGCTTTCGTTTAGAAATGTCAACAATTTATTTGGGATTTAACATAGAATATTGTGCCCGGTTTGTTTACATGATGTGGGCGCATCTGTCTACGTCACACAAATACCCGGCGCATTTACTGACGCAAATGACGTTTAGAAATGTTCAGCGTAGTGTAGTGTCGCGTTTGTTCGTTGCCTAAATAGTGCACGATATCATGAACACTATATAGGGAATAATAATAATAATACATTTAATTTAGAGGCGCCTTTCAAGACACCCAAGGTCACCTTACAGAGCATATAGTCACCATAAATAAAACATTGTGGAAAAAAAATAAACATAAAAAATAAATAAAACAAAGACAAAACAAACAAACAATCAGAACAGTGATCAGTTAGACGTTGTGTGCGAGTTTGAACAGGTGAGTTTTGAGTTGTGACTTGAAAGTTGTAATGGTGTCTGACTGTTTTATGTGTGGGGGGAGGGAGTTCCAGAGCCTGGGTGCTGAACAGCTGAATGACCGGGCACCCATTGTAGTGAGTTGTGATGTGCGGATACATAGTAGTCCAGCAGAGGTTGAGCGGAGGGAGCGGGAGGGAGTGTATTCTTGGAGAAGGTCGCAGAGGTAACTGGGGGCTAGGTTGTATAAGAATAGTGAGTGAGTGTATAGGGAACGATTTCGAACAAAGCTAAAGACAGCCAGAATGACGTCGGAAAATACCCCCGCCACTTTTAAATCATTTGTTTGGCAGCATTTTTGTATGGGGTCAGAACAGTCTCATTAATAATGAATGCACAGAGAAGGATTCACAAATGTATTTTGTGATTTATATATAAATTACTCTCTTCCCACAAATACATTTCAATGCACACATAAATGGATATCGGTATGTATAAATGTAAAATAAATCCATAAACAAAAATAAGTTTCACAAACACATTTCTAATCCACACACAAATGTACCTTGTTTTAAATAAATGTAATATAAATCCATAAATATATTAATTAAAAAAATATTTGCAATTTTCATCACAATGTATTTGGATGTTGTAACATTTATATACAAACTGTTAAACTTGTATTTACAAGACGTTTTTCATTTGTGAACTTACTTGCATTTGTGTGGGAACTGGTCTGTATTTATGTGTGGATTTTTGAGACTCTCCTGACGTTGCTAGATTCACAAATGCATTTTTTTCAACAAGGAAGTCTCTGTAGCCAATCAGATGCCTCCCTCGTTTTCAGTCAACCACATGACTGCTGTGACTGGGTTTTTACGTCGGTGCCGTTTACTACTTTAACGGCACCGATAATCCCAAAACCCAGTCGAAATTAGATGGAAAATGTGTCGTGACGCAGCATTCACTTCTTCACCACCTAGAGATTGTTATGTACGATCATTCAAAAAACCATGTTCTTTCCGATAGAGTAGACATTTGACAGAGAACCGGGAGGCTTGGAGGCTGGACTCAGAGGTCGGAACTGCAGCCATGTGATTGGCTGAAAACGAGGGAGGCATCTGATTGGCTACAGAGAGTTCCTTGTTGAAAAAAATGCATTTGTGAATCTAGCGACGTCAGGAGAGTCTCAAAAATCCACACATAAATGCAGACAGTTTCACAAACAAATGCAAACAAGCTCACAAATGAAAAGCGTCTTGTAAATTCAAGTTTAACAGTTTGTACATAAATGTAACAACATCCAAATACATTTTTGATGAAAATTGCAAATCTTTTTTAAATTAATATATTTATGGATTTATATTACCTTTATTTAAAACAAGACATATTTGTGTGTGGATCAGAAATATGTTTGTGAAACTTATTTTTGTTTATGGATTTATTTTACATTTATACATGCCAATATCCATTTGTGTGTGCATTGAAATGTATTTGTGAGAAGAGAGTAATTTATGTATAAATCACAAAATACATTTGTGAATCCTTCTCTGTGCATTCATTAATAATGAGACTGTTCTGACTCCATATTTTTGGTACTTTGATTTGGTTTTGCACATAATATTGTTTGCACTTGAAAAAAAGAATTATTTAATTTAATTTATTTTACTTTAACTTTTATACATTTTAGTTTCAATTTCATGCATATATATAAAGCATTTCAAAATGCATTTGCAACTCGGTTAAATAAAAGTCAGTTGGTCCAGTCATATATTTTGTCATTGTAGTTTTCTTAAAATCTCGTTCTCGTGAACCCAATATCGTGTCTCGTCTCGTCTCGTGAGCTGAGTGTATCGTCACAACCCCATTATCTATAGCCAATTCTATAACCAAAATACCATGTTGTTCAGTCGGTAATTGGCAGTTATTAACTGCAGCAGGAGGTCAAAGGTCGGCCTTAAAATGCAATGGCATGTATTCATACAGAGACTGGTGTCGAGAGTTGCCACAGCAACATTTGGGGTAGGGGTTAAGGGAAGGGCTGTGTATGCGGTCCGTCGAGTGGTGATCAGCTCCCCCACCAATCAGAATCAGCTAACCGTCACAACCGCTGTCAAACCAAAGATTTCTGCCGTAAATTCCTTGATTCTCCTTTTGATGATTATGTACATAGTTAGGTAGATAATAATATGCAGCCCCCCTCTCGACAAACAAATTATTGATTAATTGCATGATGTCATACTCAATTAAACATTGCAACCAAACTATGCAACCCAACAACGGGTCAGTGTGCGGCGGTGGCTTCAACATGCCACAGTCCTTTGTGCTGGAGCAACATGTCATGTTCATGCACTGAGGTGTTAGTTGGTTGTACTACGGCCATAGTTACCGCTAATGTAAATATGGAAAGGTTTTGCCCAGAAGTTCCCAACGTGGTACCTACAAAAAGCCTAAAATAATTAAAAAGGGGTTTGTTCTATAAATATATTTTTACCGAGTTGAATTTATGTGCAGCAGCGGAAACACGATGCTCAGAGTCAGCGAGACATGTTTATGACGATGATACCTTCCATTGTTTTACATGAACATGGGGCCGTAGCATTGCAATTTGCATTCTCCCAGCAGGTGTGACTGCACTTGAGTGGCCGGTGGACTGGACGGGTGCATGAGGAGTATAACGGTTTGCATATCAATCTCCAGATTAGAGAACACCCTGTGGAGTGGCTGCATTCGCCTGCGAGTTGAGCCATCGTACCCCACGGTTAGACACAAAAGGAACTCACCAAGTAGTTAATAGAGGAAGCTACAAATACAGTCCTGAGGAGCATCAGAACCTTTAGTTTTTTTCCCTGGAGGCCCCTCCTGCCTATTTCTTTGAAAGTACACCGACGTGCCACGACCCTGACTCAACGGTCCGCCGGGCGACACCAGTGGAGCAAAAAATGTTATCTTGGACGCAGGCGGTGCTCGTGTGGCTCGCCATGGTGAGCGGACTGGTGCTGGGCACGGTGGAACAGGAGCTGTCCCCGGAGTGCAGGAGGTTCCTGTACAAGGGCACCCCGCCGACGGGCCTGGAGCGCCGCTCCCTGAGGAACATATGTCAGCGGTACAACAGGAAGGCTCGCTACTTGACGCTGTACGACACGGAGGGACACATCCCCGTCTACTCCGCCTACACCTTCAAGCGCTCCGAGGGCAACAGCCAAAACGACGTCCCGTGGATGTACGAGCCGCAGGTAGGACCGCTGAGGGACCAGATGAACAGTGCTTAGGTGTGGTTCTACTGCTTATATAGGGTCTTTCTGGGGCAACCCCGGTGGTTCACGGGGTAGAGCGCATACCATTAAGTCTCAGTCCTTACCAAAGCCACCCGGGTCAGATTCCTGCCCATGGTCCATTGCTGCATGTTTTCCCCTCTATCTTCCAAACCTTCCTGTCTAACTCACATACAAAACATAAAAACCTTAATAAATAAAGAGTCTTTGTGTGTGAGAAACGACTGGATGACACATTTCAGTTTCATCCACTTTCCTGCCGGTTCCCTTCGGTCAGTGTTTCCGTTAGGTTGGATTCCATCCACCCCCTCCTGTATAATCCTTCCCCCTTTCCCACTCCCAAACTCTCCCCTCAATATCTTTCCTCTGCCCTGTCCGTCCCGCCCCAGCTCTCCTTGCTCACCGAAACCGGGGAGATGCAGCCCTTCCCGCGCAGATACACGCCCATGAACTTCGAGGACGCCCAGGCGGTGCTGGAGGACTACACCAACGCCATCCTGTACGAGCGAGGCGCCCTGAACCCCAACGCGCACCAGGCGCAGCCCGACGACAAGGCGGCCACCTACACCCTGACCAACGTGGTGCCCCAGACCTGGGAGTTCAGCGCGCAGGCCTGGAAGCCCCAGGAGCAGGTGATCCGGAAGCGGCTGAACAACTACTGCCACGGCACGGCCTACGTGGTGACGGGGGTGATCACGTCAGGGAGGATGATCCGCCGGCAGAATATCAACCGAGTGGCGGTGCCCGCGTACATGTGGTCGGCGTACTGCTGCGTCGACTACGACCGCAACGCGCCGTTCAACGAGCGCTACCGCTTCCCCGTGTTCGGCCACTACGGGATCAACGACCGGGAGGGCGGCGAGGTGGTGGAGCTCTCCGTCCAGAAGCTGGAGGAGTTCATCAAGAAGACAACCTTTGTGGAGAAGAACTTTCAGATCTTCACGGACGGCTGCGTCGCACCTGCTATACAGTTGGCGGAAAATTAAAGGGCGCGCTATCTTTCAACAATGTCGCCTTTAGTGATTTGATTGTAAAATACCGTTTGAATGTATTTGGTGGCCTTCAAACTCCTGAAAATGCTTGACAACTGGACGTTAATAAATATTCTCTTCTGGCTGTTTTGAAACTTTTCTGGTCTTTTTTTATGGAGATACTCTGAATGATATAAACTGTTGTAAATATTTAAGGACAGCTGGCCTGTAAGGGGAATTCATTATTTGATCTACCTATTTTTTCGATACAGATTTACCTTTACACGGTCTGGGATAAAGGACTAACGGCACAATTTGGGTATTGGGCATCAGGTTATAGTTATGGTTAGGCATAGTTCTACACGCTACAGCTGGCCTGTAAGGGGAATTAATTATTTGATCTACCTATATTTTCGATACAGATTTACCTTTACACGGTCTGGGATAAAGGACTAACGGCACAATTTGGGTATTGGGCATCAGGTTATAGTTATGGTTAGGCATTCTTAGGCAGTTCTACACGCTATACAGTACTTTTCATTTTATCACACACACCAAGAGTAATTAAATAACACAATTACAATATTTGTAAAGGCCTCATTGGTCTATATTCATTAGACAGCGACCAATAACAACCCAGAAGTTAAAAAATATATATACCCCATTCAAGTGTCCATGTATCTATATGGCATTATCTTGGGGTAATTTAGAGCACCGATAACATTCACTACTTTTGACTAATATATGATAGGACAATTAAAGTTGCCACACTTTGCATGTATGGAAACGAATTGAAAGCGGGCTTCACGTTGGTAGGATACCAGATAAATAAGGTGATGCCTGAGTTGCTGGCTGATGTGGTTCGTCATGCTGCAGGGGCGATTCTAGGTTTCAGAAACATCCGGGGCTTAGCCGAGAGGGAAAAGAAACGTATCCCTGTGGGCAAACAAAAAGATTATTAATTTCTTTGTCTGCTTTATTGTGCATGCAAATATTTTCATAATGCTTTACCTAAATAAACAAAATGCACCGTTTATTATAGCTTTAAATAGCTACCTGACTGCTGTGCTGCTTATCCCCAAACATCTAAAGTTCCATTCAAGTTATTTCAGAGTAAAATGAATACAAGTGAGACAGACTATATATATATATATATATGGATAGACAGATGGATCTGACTGGGGATAGGATAGGTTAATTCACTTGAGGAGGTAAACAGTCTGGTTATGTTTTTAAACTGTTTATTATCTTTCCAGAAGGACTAGGCTACTTTATTTTGAGATGTCCCTGGAATCCCCATGTTTCTTTTTAAATAACTAACTACCATTAGTGACTAGAATCATTGTATCACTTCAACACTGAATTGAATTAATGCAATCCTTAGTTACCTGTATCTATACCAATAAATATCGAAAAAAGTTGTTATTATTATTTTTTAAATTGACCCAGAAATTATATATGGGGCTAATTAAATAATATCCGGGGCTTAAGCCCCGAATAAAACAGCCTAGTGATGCCACTGCGTCATGGTAGGCTTAATGGTGTGTAATTATAAGGTGTAAAAGAGAATAAATAAAGAAATAAATAGGGCGAAGAGGATTCAACCAAAAAACCCTCTGTGGTAGGCATGCCCTACCAGAGCGCGGTGCTTGCACGTCGGACCACATATGCTGCTCTGCCTCAGGGGTGGGCACGCGGTGGTGGGCGGCGGGGTGGGGGGGGACTTCAACCACGTTCAGCATTGCAAGTACTTCCTTTACAATCTCACAGATGTAACTGCACTCGAGTGGCAAGTGGGCTGGATGGCTGTAAAGGTGCATGAGGAGTACGTTGGTTTGCATAACAATCTCCCGATTAGAGAACACCTTGTGGAGTGGCGGCGTTCGTTTTGCGAGTTGAGCCATCGAACCCCATGGTAAGACACAGAGAAAAAACTCTGTGGTCGTGATGCCTGTACCAGAGCGCGGTGCTTGCGCGTTTCGCTCGCCAGCCGTCGACCACCTGCTGCGCTCCTTGCTGCTCCCGATGCTGCTGCTGCTGCCGGCGGGGCGGGCGGCGGTGGTGGGGGACTTCAACCAGGTCCAGCATTGCAAGGACTTCCTCTACATGGGCACCCCGCCCCGCGGCTACCTCAGCTCCGACTCCTTCACGAAGATCTGCCAGCATTACGAGGACCAGCCCCGCTACGTCACTCTCTATGATGCCCGCAGACACATCCCCATCTATTCAGCTTACACCTTCAAGAAGTCCGACGGGGAGAAGACGTTGGACTTACCCTGGATGTTTGAGCCTCAGGTGACCGCTCTGCGCTGGAGTCCAGGGAGAGCACTCTTGTGTATCTTTTTGGGGGTTGCTGTCAGTTTAAGTGTTTTTTTGGTTTGGTTGGATTTCGTTGAATAGGTTATTCAACTATGACACACTGTTACCACATCAGGCAAAGCAAATAGGGTTGGAGATTGCCAATGTACCACATATCCGATTTGGCAAGGACATGACTCGGCAAAGAACTTGAAAATCAAAATACAGTTTCATGGAATTCCTCTTAAACGCACATTATGTAACATTGATACCCATGGGTACTGCAGTCCAAATGCAAAACAATTATCCGTTACCGGCCCTTCTCCCAACATGCTCACAGAGGTGGCATGATTAGCCGAGGGCAACAATACATTTGGAGAGGGGCTCAGGCCCCCCTTCCCTTCAGACAGATTTCCAGCAGTACTGGCCGGTTTAGGGGCAATGACAAAGAGGGAGGTTAGGTCTAACCATTTAGATGCCTCTACCAGCAATCGACTGCTTTCATTCATCTCACAACCGGACAGGAAGCAATACGGAAAGGTTACCACGTCTTGAGCAGGCCAATTGCCGGTGGGCATTACAGTATTATTAAGTTGGCTGATACTAGCCAATGGCAAGGAAAAATACCTTAAGAAAAGAAATGCGAAATGAGTCTACTCACCTTGTCTGGGAAGACCGAAACTCCCATATTCTTATGCATTATAAATGTTTCACTCTCCACTTGCTTCCCATGTCGTGATGTCTCCCCCACCCCCCTCTTCCAGCTGGTTTCAGACAAGGGTAGCAGCAACATGACGCCCTTTGGCCAGTCCTCCTCCGCCTACACCCCCCCGGACCTGGAGGACAGCCAGGCCACGCTGGAGGACTATGCCGAGGCCATCCGGTACGAGCGGGGCCAGCTGAACCCTGTTGGCCACCAGGCGGACCCCTCGGACAAGGCCTCCACCTACACCCTCACCAACGTGGTCCCCCAGACCAGGGAGTTGGCGGGGTCCTGGGCGCAGCACCAGTGGCTCATCCGCAAGCGCCTCAACAACTTCTGCGGCGGGCGGGCCTTCGTGGTGACGGGGGTGACCGACTCCGGCACCACCGTCCGCAGGGGGAACGTGGACCGGGTGGCCGTCCCCGACTACGTGTGGTCGGCCTACTGCTGTGCCAATTTCGACCGCAACGCGCCGTACTCTGAGCGCTACAAGTTCCCGGCGTTCGCGGCGTACGGCCCCAACGACCAGGCCCACAGCCAGGTGCTGGAGGTGCCGCTGAAGAGCCTGGAGAAGTTCCTCGCTGGCAGGATGGCGGTGAACCACAACTTCCAGCTCTTTCACAATGACTGCATGTCAGGCGGCTAGCGTGGAGAAGGATCACACCACCATGATTCCACGGGCCAATTTATCGTGATATTATTTGAACCCAGGGTGTTTTTAATGGTCGTTGGAATCAATAAAAAAAGGAGAACTTTAACAGTACCAAGTGTTACCGTGTAAAGTCATTATATAGGTTGGGTACCCTGCTTCCAATACGATTTGGAATTAAAAAATGCATTCATTAAGATAGTCTATAACACACAATCAAATAAAATGGTTAACATAGATCGTATGGGGTTTACGCCATATACTTACGCATCTTAGTTATAGTTTATGCAATAATTTCATATTTTACACACATTCCAGACAACAAATCAAAAAAAGTATTAAGAAACTGTTGAAAAAAATAAATGCATCAGAGCGATCTCAGTTAGGAAAGGGGTTTACCAAACCCACAGCAGGAGAGGTAGTCGGCGTAATAACGGTAGCGGATAATCTCTCTCTCTCTCTCTCTCTCTCTCTCTCTCTCTCTCTCTCTCTCTCTCTCTCTCTCTCTCTCTCTCTCTCTCTCTCTCTCTCTCTCTCTCTCTCTCTCTCTCTCTCTCTCTCTCTCTCTCTCTCTCTCTCTCTCTCTCTCTCTCTCTCTCTCTCTCTCTCTCTCTCTCTCTCTCTCTCTCTCTCTCTCTCTCTCTCTCTCTCTCTCTCTCTCTCTCTCTCTCTCTCTCTCTCTCTCTCTCTCTCTCTCTCTCTCCATAAGTGCTATATAAATACGATACATTATTTTTAGGGGTCCAAGCCAACAGGTTGGATCCCTATTGTTTTTGTAAGGATTTTTATACTACCTCCCCGTGAAAGTGGAACCACAGCCCAAACCATAAATGGTGCACACGCGCCAATTACATGACTAGATCCAGAATCGGCACCGCTACTCAGATAACAAAATCCAGACACGCCGGTCCCTAGGTGGCGCTATACCAAGGAATACGCGTTTGGGGCTATAACTCCCACACCAAACCTCCCAGAGTCCAAAAACTTGTACACACAGATGCACTGGAGTCTGCTGCATCTTTTGGCCTAGGCCACGCCCATTTGCGTCTAGATTTTTTTTTCGCAAAATCGCGAAAAACGCAAAACAGTTTTTTCGCTACTCCTCCCACATTTCTCGCCCGATCAACACCAAACTTTGCACACAACATCGTCAGACGCACACGCAAAGAATGCATGAAACACTTTTTTAATCTGTCCTTCGACGACGAAACGGTAGCGTTTTGAATATTGGTTTATTAGCTAAATTAGACGTGGAATATCAAAAATCCAAAGAAATCCAAAGTTAGACATCGGATCGAGTCCACATTTTACACACATGTTGGTGCTAACCTTAATGTCGTTCGATAAAAATTTCGGAAAATTTCGCCATTAGGGGGCGCAATAAACGAGGAAATTGTATATCTTCTACAAAATTTCGCCGCGAAAACGCTTCACTGACTTATGCTTCGCGTTGTGCCGGCGAAGCGCACATTTCTTGTCGCGTTGTGCCGGCGAAATGCACACTTCTTGGACCCCTGCATAACTGCTTGCAGTTCTAGTTTATATTGATTTTATAATTCAATGACATGAAACAAAGATAACACCGAAATGAATATCAGATTTATTTTGGTCTTAATGAATAGCACAAGAGAGACCTGTGATATTCCAGGAGACTTATACATTATTTGTTAAATAACTTTATAAAAAGCTTGAACAAAATCGCTTCTCTACATCTGTGCGGTACATTAGTGCAACAACTCTCTTGGCCACACCGTGGCGCCGTATCTCCTTTACTGCGGGCCTACAAGTGAGCGAGCCATTAAACGTGTCTCTTCCCAGTGAGTGGAAGACACAAATTGTAAAAAGAGCATTGGTCAAGGGACGAAACTTTTATCCAACGAACCCAACCGTGCGTTTGCAACTCAGTTTTCTCCAGCGGCTTTCCGTAGTAGTGCGGGTCAACTACCAAAACACTGCTCCCATGCTTCCCACTACACACTCCCAGTATCCCTTTAGACGAGTTGTCCCTGTCCCCTCCCATCATCACCGGGGACCCGTGCGTCTCAAAGTGCCGATGGAGCTCCTGGACGGCCACCTCCTCCAGCTCCGCACCGCCACCCCGCACATGCACCACCCTGCACGGCACGTCGTAGAAGAAGTCGAGAACGAGCGACGCTTCAAACGTCCCGATCCATCCCCGGGACCCCCTAAACGAGTCCTCTTTATCGCCCATGGAGACCAGGGCCTGCTGGATGTCCGGGAGGCTCGGAGGGGGTCGACCTGACTCACGGCTGAAGCACAGCCAGGAGGCCATGGTCTGCACCGTGCGGTAGCCGCATCCCCAGCCTCGGTCGTCCTGGCCGTCACAGCCGTAGTGGTAGTAGAGGTAGTCTCCGCTCACTATGGAGCATCTCGAATCCGGCGGATCGAGCCCGGAGTGGACCCGTCTCAGTAAGGACTCGGACCCGTTAGTCAAACCCTGGTTGTGATCTGTCCCCCAGTCGATTGCTGCTGTGTTGTTCATCTCGGTTAACCTTATTTTCGTACGATTATAGTCAGCGTTAGGGTTCGGTGTGTCTGTTAAACAACTGTGGAGTTGATTTGTTATTAGTCCGTGTGGAGACCTCGCAACGATCTTAAGTTCCGGTTTTGTGGATGCTACATGGTTTTCTGTCGCTCATGTTGTCTGATAAGGACACCTGTTGTGTGTATGCATTTGATGGACTTGGATGTTTTTTTCTCCAACGAAACAGAGATGTCGACGTCGAACTATTTTCTATGTATGATAGTTTTGAGATTTGTGCAGGGTGGTTTGATTGCAGACCAAAGTGATCTGAAAATAGGACAATACGCTGGACTCGAGATAAAATGTGAAGAAACCAAGATGCGGATATCGGCAAAACGAGAGTTTTTTTTTTGGAAATAGAATCCCATTCTTACGCAAGTGTCTTCAACTGGGCGACAAAGCGCCCAAAGAGTCCTGCAGGGCGACGTGGAGTGGACCCAGACCTGGTCCCAAGTCTGAGATGGTCATCGACGCTAGACTTAAGGAGTGCGGGACCGAGTCCACAGTAAGAAACGAGTGAAAAAACAAAGTCGATTCTTTATTAATTTTATTACCTTTTTTTTTTTTTTTTCAATGCACATTTCTTGGACCCCTGCATAACTGCTTGCAGTTCTAGTTAATTGTATTACCTTTTTTTTTTTTTTTCAGATAAGTTCAAACAAAACATAGGCCTGGTCAATTGCATAACGTAAATGTTATACATTGATTAAACATTCAATTGATGAATAGGCCCGTTTCTGATCACAATTTACTACTTATTTTATGTGAAAATATGCCACTGTTGGCGGCATGTATCCAATAGGGGGTGTTTCTCTACTTGTTCTAATCCAAGGCCAAATTTGTGGCACAATTTTTTTTTTTGAGTCAATTAATGACGTAATTCTATACATTTGTTTTATAATCATTCACACCCAGGTGGATGGCGATTGGCTTATCTATTACAACCATCTGGTGCTGTGTCCTGCGGTTCCCTCAACCACTAGAGGAAGTCTGATGCTAAACCATGTCACCACTCTCATACCCGTTGAGTGCCATTACAAGAGGTGAGGCAGATTCCCAATCAGGGGACAGGTTGCAGTCGTTGAGGCTGATGATATAGGGCGATTGCCACCGGTCCCCAATGTATAGCCCCTCTGTAACAACGATGCATTCAGAAGGCAGATGGTGAGTGGACAGCCGTTGACCCCCAAATGGCTGCCCATGACTGCCACTACCAGCGCCTACGGACTGCTGCACTTTTCCCTTCGCACCATGACAGGTGAAAAGACTAAAGGCCGATATAGGTCACTGGGAACACTGGTTCATGTTCCATAGCCGGGAAAGAGAGCAGTACTTTTCTCTTTTACAAAGTTTTATTATATGTTTTTTACAAAAATTACAAAAATAAATAATACTTAATTTCCATTTGCAATTTTCTTTTTATTGTGACTATAGGCTGTATCTCTACACACATTTTTTCTCATACATATTTAATTTTACCAACAGATTGTTTTGGAACAAATGTTATTCGTAAAATAAAAAATAATTTAGCATTAAGGACATAATTCCACAGAACTCTCGACCCAGTTCAATATCGTTTCATAACAGACTACCACCAGTAGGCCTATGTAATACTTGTTTACAGAAACCTCCTGTACGTCTGTGTCCTTTGCCGCAGAAGGCTTCACCGCTCCACGTAGTTCCTCCACTAACCAGCAGGGGGAGACGGTGTTCCTCGAGGCAGGTGTGGAGGCCCCGCAACACACATCGCTCAGGGTGTACGTCGACCACTGTGTTGCGTCATCCAGCCCCGAACCCCTTGAATCCCCTGGCTACGAATTCATCAATAATCACGGGTCAGTCGGGTAGATAAAACGTTAGTTATAACCGGGGGGAGGAAGAACACACAAGTGCCAGCTAGGGAAACAACTGGGGTCTCAGCCACTGTTATGAAGGCTGACGTTTCTTGGCTCAAAGGACCCCCTGAACCGCTCCATTCTGCACCTAGGGGGGTACTTTCCTGAGGCTGAAGGGGCGTCCCATCTGCTCATCATTGAGGGGAGGGGCGCTCCAGGAATGTCTGAATTGTGTCCCTCATCCTCCTCTCAATCACTGCCTCCAAACTGTCCGGTTGTAGTCCGACCACAGAGTGGGACTCCCTCCCCATGCTTGGTGTGGCCTCCTCCCAGGCACCTCGCAGCGAAGAACAGTGTGCTGGCTACCACAGACTAGGAGAACTAGGAGATCTGCAGTAGCCTGCTGCACAGAAGGACCACAGCCTCCTAAGGAAGACTATCTAGAACTTTATTGAATCCCCTGCACGGACACTTGACTCGGGGCACTTGGGTTTGAATTGGTTGTCAGAGTCGGCAGCGTTTTACACAGTAGAACAAAAGTATCGTGATTAGCATTAATTGTGATTTGATTTGTTCCCTTACCGTCAACCCTCGACCAAATGACCCACTGTCGTGTGTGTGTGTGTATGTGTGTGTGTGTGCGTGTGTGTACCATCACAGCTGCCTCATGGACAGTTTAGTTCCGGGCTCCTCATCTGCGTTTCTACCAAGGAGGCGAGACGACCGGCTCCTCTTCAGTATCCCCGCCTTCCCCTTCCTGCACTACTCTGGGATCCAGGTAATGGCTCAGCGTTCTGGGCTGGACACCCGGACCATTTTAATTCAGGGCATTTAGCAGATGCCTTTACCCAAAGCGACTTACAATAAGTACATTTGTCAGAACAAAGGGAAACAATATATCACTGTCGGTAAAGTAAGGATGTTCATAGAACAAAGTGCCAAGCACCAACAATCACTACGTTAACCCAATCAGCGTAGACAACAAGGATGGTTAGGATAAGACGCTACCCAACTTGGTTCTGTTTTTGTTTTTTTTACCTGGACGTACAACATAACAATAAGTGCGAACATTAAGTGCTAGGTCGACAAACTACAATAAGTACGTACATAAAGTGCCAGGACGCACAACATACAATAAGTGCGTACATAAAATGCAAGGACGCACAACATACAATAAGTGCGTACATTAAGTGCCAGGACGCACAACATACAATAAGTGTGTACATTAAGTGCCAGGATGCACAACATACAATAAGTGCGTACATTAAGTGCCAGGACGCACAACATACAATAAGTGCTTGTTGAGTGAACACGTCCACTTGTGATATCACACATGATATCCATGTGACACCTCTCTGCGGTAAGCGTGATTGCAGAAGTAGTCGAGGACCTCTCACTGCCAATGACCGTAATCTCGCTGTGTGCGACGGCCGCCTTTTCCCCGCTCCTTGATGGCCCTTATCTGTCGTCACTCAGTTTGCAATCTCGGTCCTATAAGGGAGCTGATTTGAAATGGGCTCCCACTGCTGTGCTTTGTGGTTTCAGATGTACATCAGCTGTCACCTTAGGGCCACTCTGGCTACAAAGGCACCTGACTCTCAGAACAAGGCCTGCTTCTTCCACAGCCCAACCTTCAGGTGGACACGCACGCACGCACGCACGCACGCACGCACGCACGCACGCACGCACGCACGCACGCACGCACAAGCACAAGCACAAAATACATTTCATGGCAAACTCTGAAACATAAGCTTTGCACCTTCTGAGGGGACCTTTTCGTCAGGCTCTTCCTCACATGAAGACCTCCCCGCCTTTCCTCACACCCTCCTCCCCTCTTCAGCTGGTGCCCGGCTGAAGGCAGCGTGGAGATCTGTGCGTGTTGTAACTCTAACAACTGTTCAGACGCAGAGAGCGAGAGAGAACGTCCTCCGCATTGTAAATACCCAAGTATCTTTACTTTATCTGTTTCTATTAGTTATTTTTGTATTCCATGTTTTACTTTTTATTTATTTAGAATTTAATATTCAATTTATATTTTGTATATTTTGTGCATAGAGTGAGAGGTCAATTTTTTTTTTTTAACTTTATTAAATAAGTCCCATTTTATCTGTATAGACCTTAATCACAGGTACAGTCTCAAAGGGCTCAACAGGCCGTATATTCATGACTGTTTCAGGGGGGGAGCGGGTGGTGCGAGCGACAGTGTGGCCCTTGCAGCACCTCGACCGGTCCCACTGAAGTGGCCGGATCCCGGTCATGCTCAGAGGAGTCCAAACTGCGGCCCCCGTTTGGGTGTGGCGTGGCCCGGGTCCCAACACGGCCCCCCGCCGGTCGTCAGCTTCGAGCCAACACCACCGCATCAATAATGTACATCACAGTGAGATGAGGGTGTGAATGTGTGGTTGGTATGGTGTTGGAACAAGTATTTGTAACAAATCTTTCATGGCTGACAAAAAACATTTGGATAGAATTCCAATGTGGTAAAAAAAACGAGTTTTTCTTCTTATTGTCGAACAATAGGCTGGCCCTCACCAAGGCTTTAAACAGATCGTGGCAATGGCCTGTCTTCAAGTATTTCTCAAATGCTAAATAAAACTAATTGTAAATCAACTTTGTTGGCGATTTGTCCACAAGCGTCAGGGTGTTCACTGTTATCCTTATTTGTCTTTTTCCACAAATGTCTGTAGAAATGTAGAATGTACACAAAGCCCGGGAATATGAATAGTTGATCATCACCCCCCCCCCCCCCCAAACAAGCAATACGACTAGCACCCATCCACACCATGCCAGGCCATGCAGTCTCAAGAGGTCAAACCTGTCTACATATATCTTACGTGTCTATATATATCCAGCGCCTGATCAGTCACACACACACAGGGATGTGCGTAATGTGGGCTACAGTTTGCAGTGGGTATCCAGAGGCTCCTCCTGGGGTTATTCATAACAATAGAGGTGAGGGGTTTGAATCTGGGTCCCCGTGAGGTAGAGAAACACACACTTATCATGGTGCAGCCAGACGAGGTCAGCCCAGGTCAGCCCCATTCATCCTATATACATCTATAGTTCCTCTCTTGGACACAACCACTTTTCGAGTTTGTCATGGCACATGGGTTGTCAGCTTAGCCTATCAGGAAGCCTGTATTATCCCAATAATCATCCCGACTTTAACTCATCAATATCACCCCAACAATTAAATATACGGTTCAATCTCTTTTTTGCAGTATTTTTACAGTTTATGCATATGCTATGTTTGTCTCCAAACATAGCTATGCTCATTATTATAAACTACCATGGCCATAGACAACCCTTTTGTGCGGTGAGAAGCTCTTCATTATAAGGACTTTGTGTACCTCCTTGGCAGCCAGGAAATTGAGTCTGAAGTGTGTTATGGTAAAAGGTTACTCCGAAAGAAGATTACCTGAAAATAGCCCAGTGCCGACGCCCTGGTGTAACACCTTATCGGAAGCGGAGGATAACGAATGAAAGGATGGAAGAGGGAGAGGGTGACTGGCTGAGATAGCACCGCGCCTAGAATAGCACAGCTATGGGAGATATGGGATAGATATGGGAGAGAAGGAGGGAGGGATAGCAACAAGTTTGAATTAAGTAGGATATTTATATTTCTACCGTGCCGCTGCATTATCGTTTTGTGTCAGTATGTCTTCTATGATCTTAAACGTCCATGCTGGTAGCCCTGGCAACCAACATTATGTGGTCATCAAGTAGCGCTAGAACTGCAGCCGGTGGTACAGTTCCCAGTGCCATGCAGGAGGGCAAAGGCAGGAGGCGCGGTTTACGGCCTTCTGCAGTACTGCACAGCATTTATATCCCTTATCCCATATTTTCCTAGCCTCTCATTTTCAAAAGTCGAACCACTGCGAGGCGGACGATTTTGGGTTATCTGGCTTTGATACAATGAGGTGGAGGAGGCACGGAAGGGTGTCATCGTGGCGCTGGGTTTGATGTCAGTCAAACTGCGCACACACGGGGGGTCTTTGCCGTCCGCTACGCAATGCCGATGTGGAAAGTTATGATTCACCACAGAGTCACAAGTGATGCAGAGTCAGGCGGAATATGAAGGATTCCGCCACAAAGAAAGTAAACAGAGCTACAACAAAGACTGTGAAGCCAGCCAGCCGGACGGTGCTCTACGTGTTCTCCCCCCCCCCCCCCACACACCCCCACACCCACTTACACACACAAAATACTATATCGTACGTGCGCAAATACACACATCGCACACACACAGGCAGACAGGTAGACAGACAGACAGACGGACACATACACACAGACACACACACACACACACACACACACCAGGTGACCACGCCGGCGGCCGCGGTGGAGCCTGTGTCGCGGACGCCTCGGAGAACAATGACTTCCGAGAGGGTCGGCTCCTGTTTCCCCCCGGCATCCTCCCCCCCCCCTCCCCCATCCTCACTACATTCTTATGTCCCCCTAATCTTTCCTGTCTTGTGGCGCGCCAGCCTACCAGACACCCACACATGAACACCAGAACACACACACACACACACGAAAGTGCACCTAACCCTTTTCCAAACAAAGACTTTCCTGGCATCTATTGACTATCATGTGAACTCTCTCTGACCCAGCTGTTTCAAATGTTGACCCCTGTCTGCATTTGCGATTGTAGGTGTGTGCGTGTGTGTGTGTGCGCTGTTTGCTCATGTGTAAAACATGCACGTGGGCATATGTAGGTAGGGCGAGCACACTTTTGTGTCTGCATGCAGCATGTGTGTGATTGTGTCTGCAGTGTGTCTGTCTGTACATACGTATTCATGTATTAATGTAAGTGTGTGTGTGTGTGTGTGTGTGTCTTTACATACATATGTATGTATTAATGTATGGGTGTGTTTGTGTGTGCGTGCATGAGTGTGAGAGAGAGCAGGAGACTTTGGGTTCACCCACCCCCACCTCATCCCAAATATGACGGCCGCTTGCCTTTCCTGCACGTGGAGTCACTGTGACGAGCCCACCACCCCAGGCAACCCCCCCCCCCCCTCCCTGCAAGACCCTCCCTCCCCCTTCCACACACATACACCCACACATACACACACTGCGCTGCATGGTTCGCAGCACGTACCTTGTCGTCGTCCCCCCACCCCACCTCTCTGTTTTCCTTGTCATGTTGGCCCAGAGGAAAGCAAACAGCCCCCTTGGGGGCTCAGAGCAAACAGAGCTCAAACGTCAGCGCTGCACCACGAGGACGAGGGGCCACACTGCGTTCAGACCTCAAGCACACGCTCACAGAGACCTGTCTATGGATCATATATATATATAGAGAGAGAGCGACACACACAAAAGGCCAGTGCCAATGGCGTTCCATGCTTGGGTTATTTATCTTTGCTTGGTGCTCGCCCCATGCTGTATTATATTGGACTGTTTTCACGGAGGCTTCATCGTCAGACAAACACAGGCGTCGCTCATAATACTAATTATGTATTATGAGCAGGCTACTTTTGTGTACACAGGCAGAGGGTCCATGGTGAATGATGGGATACCCACACTACTGTAGTCTGCTACCTATGCCTGGCTACACAATTGAGCCCAGCTCTGATTAGTGTCCATGGTAACCTGGGTTTTACGTTGACGGAACCGCATCCACCATTGGATGTTGAAACATTTTGTTTCAGAATATGGATGAATGATAATTTGTCAAATGTGTTTTACCCATTTAGACATTGAACCGTTTTTACGAGTTGCAGTGACTCTAGATTCGGCATCTTGCTTAAGGATGAGCCGTACGGACAGCAGGCGATCGAACCAAGTTCCTTTTGAATGAGAGCACGACGCCCTTTCTGCCCTTTCTATCCCAATCCACTTGCTCACACCATTGGATGTGGCGACGGACTGCCTGGTGTATTAAAACAACAGACAATAGACCCTGTTCCCAGAGGGGTCAACACCAAACCCAGGTGTCCCTGATGACACTAATTAAAGTACATTAAAGTAGCCGACTCATAATACATAATTAGTATTATGAGCAAGACTGTTCGTCGGACGTTGAAAATGCTGATTAGGGCAAATGATCCTACAAATGATTTAACATTGGACGTGCGCTGGCCTTTGGGTCCACATAAGCCGCTCCAGGTCTTTTGTTGGGAGACGTCACCGCTTCCGGTAGACCCCCGGAAGGATCCAGGGCTTCCCCTCTTGCGTAGGGCCCTTGGAGGGCCCTTTTGAGGACAGCCTTTCTGATGTCTCCTTGTATGACGCTGGCAATAGGATGCAGAACAGGAGCGACTGCGATGTTGTCTCGGCAGGATCACACAAAACTCTAACCAGTGAATGGCCACAAAAAAGCTCAACATTTCTCAAATACCTGTGCATTTATATCTTCCTGAATTGATGTCCGTTTCCTGCAAAGGTAGCGCTATGGTCAAAGGATTTTCCTTCCCTCCTGATCGAGGGTTTGCAATGGAAGAGGCACAGGAGAGACTGCTGTGGTCACGTGGTTGTGACCCGAGGAAGCAAGAGGAAACTATTCAAAGATTGCGGTGTGTCTGACGCTATACAGTGGCCCTGAGGTCAACTTCCTTGAAAGAGATATGCTCTCTGCATTACGATGAAGTCATCATTGTTTAAAGGGGGGGGGGGGATTCCTCACCTCTTCCTGGATGAGGTTAAGAGGTCGGCCAAAGCGGACGCGGTGAATGAGAGTTTCCCAGAATAAACACAGTAAACATCAGTTGGGAGGGGAACACAGGTATAAGGTCAGGATGTATGTCTCGACACACACTTGTAACGAGTAGCTCCTCTTCTTTGCGTGATTTTGAGTAATTTTCTAAGAGTCTAGCCGAAATCAGGTGTTTTGTATTATGGGTTAAAGAGTTTATTATTCAATACTGATGATTGTACAATCACAAGATCTGGGCTAGATGTTGGTTTGATAGAAACACTGATTAGGATTGTATAGTAGATGATGATGCAGAAAACTTTGATAAACCCAATGTACTAGGTTGGATAGATTTGCCCTGTTTCCTTTCTTTTTATTTTCCAGCCAATTCTGGAACATGATGCCAGACCAAATGAGCGTTTGAGGGGATCACTCAGAGAACAACAATGGGAGGGAAGTTACCGCACGTCTTTTGGGGAGACATTATTTACTTTTTTAGGGCAATTGTTAGGAGACATGCAGATTATCTGGATGACAATAAAAGAAAAATATTTTCGCTTTGGAGGAGGAAGTAGTTCAGATAGTCATCACCAAAACAAAGCTACTTTATTTTCAAAGTCATAAATAAAAAAAAGAACGCCATCACTTTATAGTAACACCTACCGGATAAGATCCACAAAAGAGCTTCGTTTCCAATTAATGGGCGATAGACGGACTCATGGGCGCACCGGTGAGGACCCTCTGAAGTGGACTATGCACACACGGATATGGAGTTTACCAGTGAGTTGTGGACACACTTGATGTTTCTATAAAACGGTGTTCTTTGTTGCGTGTCTCTGTCGGCGCTTGGCTCAACAGACTAGGGACTCTCGGGCAGTGAATGATTAATCGCTCGCTGCGGTGCGTAAAAGGCGCGCGTAAAAGGCACCGCGGGCCATCACGTCGTCGCCGACCTCAGGTCAGGCGAATATAAGGTTTAGTTTGGCTGCAGTGGAGACCATTCCTCTATCTCGCCACCGGGACATGAGGTTCATGCTCAGATCACCCGGACAAGGCGATGTGTGCTTGTATTGGATGGGACTATTTATTCCTTTGGTGTGACCTGTAAAGGTTGATTTTCGTTCAGACGACAGATTTATTCCACAATGTTTTTAAAATATGTGTCACCTGTTTGCGAATGTCGCAGAAAATCGTTAGAGGTAAGAGTGTTTCATTTACTCACTTTGGTTTGGCTCCGATCGTTTTTATAATATTGAGAACTTATTTCAAAAGGATATTCTCAAACCCATTGTTAATGGACATTTCAGTTATTTTTAAACTATTATGTTTTTCCTGTTAAACAGGTTAGGGCCATATATGTAGGCCATACAATGTCATAATTGTTTATCCCAAAAGCCCTCAACTTGATATACTTTTTCAAGCAGATCCTTATACGTAGCATCTAACGTCATATATTCAGATTTCTGCTCGGTTAAATCCAGTATTGTACAGTATACATACGATTTCCCAATATCGCACTGGTCAAAAAAGAGGGGGAAAAGGGGCCGTGGGATACAGTTGATGTTTTTAGGTGTATTTCGGTGGTTGTGGAATGTAGTCAAATTGCATGCAACTTATAATGTTGTCATGACGCGTTTGGAGCGCCATGTATCCCGCCTTCGCTCATGTGCTCATGTGCTCAACCATTTATTCGTTATAGGCCTAACTACTATATTTTGGGCTATACAGGCGCAACTCTGCAGAAGGAGAAACTTTGCAAAATCGCACGTGGAACCTGAATTTGCGCTTCTAGGAAACCGATGAGTCACAGTCTAGTCACAGACTCATCGAACACGACAGGAGAGCATATCTCTGCTGAGTAGCGCAGTTTCCTTCACCATCTTGTTCCTCGCAGTTGGTTATAATCTGTAAACAGGGAATCATGTATGTAGGCTATACAGTATTGAACAAGCTCCCCAGCAAGTGCCATCGTTTTAGGTCAAATAGAGGTGGCTTGGTAGATAAACATGAGACAAAACTGCAGCTTCAAACAATAGTTAATAAACAAAAACTTCACTTTCGGACCACAGATAATGAACACAGAGACACATTTCTGTTTCTTGTATGTTCTTTTCATGATGAACATAAATGGCAGTTCACATACGTTCATACCATGATTACATATCTAGATAATCAACACAAAATTTACCTATTATTTACCAATATAGATAATCAACAAAGAGACTTAAATGTCTACATGTGGCTATCCGACTACAACCTACCAGTGTTGAACAGTAGCCAAAGACAACAGTATTTTTCTCCCGTGCAACATCCATTATCTCCTACCAATTTAAAGCCTGTACCTGTGTGTGTTTGGGAACACGTGTTTCCACACTGGCGATTCATTCATTCTCACGTAGTCCATGGTAAAGGTCGAGGCCGATAATGCTGAGTCACACACTTTTAGGCAGCCTTTTTGGACGGATACCAAAGCCTACTATAATTAGCTGACGTTTTACCCACCGCTCGCAACCTTGGACAATGGCCAGCAAGGATGTTAGTGAGGTGCAAACTGTGAAAAGTTGGCAGTTTGCACAACTTGCAATCTCCAGCATGAAACTAGGATTATGGAAACCCATAGGGGTTGTTCACAGTATGGCCTTCTGTGGCTACAGGGGAGTTGACATGAAGCTCTGTCTCAGGCAGCTTTATTGACTGCGCACAGTGGGTTGGGACGTGCTCCCTTGGGGGTAGCTTGTATTGTGTAGTGGCTGAAGTGTATTATCTAGAAGCCATAAACCAGACTGGGAATATCAGTAGGCTACTTGTGGTGGTAGGGGGGGGGGCAAGGCAAAGGCAAAGACATTTTTAGTAAAGAAGTTTTCAAGATGAGCTCAGGGGGACGATATATTTGGTATGTTATTAATACGTCACCAAGACTTGAGGGAGGGTTGGAGTCACGGATCACTATCTTTGTTAGATCTGAGAGATCTGAAGAAGGTCTTTGGGCATATGATGCAGGAGAACCCTCTTCACTCAGAGTGGGATCTAGTTTGAACCACATGTAACCGTCATGTATACCTGAGGTCTGTTCAGCCATGTATTTCTAGAGCATAATGGGACTGAGACATCTTGGCAAATCGATGAACATTCAATGTACTTTTGTGACACCTAAGAGGCCTTGCTGTCAGTATATTCCTCCTGTGCAGTCTGCATGCACCAACACTTCAACGGTTCACAGGGATTCACCAGATACATAAAGAATGGTGTTTATACACCATGGATATACGATGACTGAACCCTTTGAGGAACTTCAACCTCCCAAATGGCACCGACCACTTAATTCCACAGAATACTCAGAAGTCATTAGCTGTAAAATCTGTAATACCTTTCTCAGGACCTTAATATGATTAGTCACCGTGCGTGGCACTTAAGTGTGCATGTGAACCTCGTTTGGTTTCTTTAGGGCGGGTCTTGTCCTGGGGTCTTTGAGTTTTTTTGTCAGGCCTTGAAGTGTCCTTTACCTCACCCAAAAAAAAGAAGCTGGGCTGTGTTCCAATGTCGTCTGCCTGCGTCACACAGCCATGTGGCTCTGAAAGGCTGCATTCAGGAGATGGCATGAGACGGGGAGAGGGGGGGTGGTGGTGGCGGAGTAGGCCAGATCTCCCACATGATCCACAACACTAGAAGCGCTGGCTGGCTAGCTTAGTTTTCCAAGCGCATGCCTCTGTTCCACAAACGGAGCACCAAGTGTGTGTCTAATCGCATGCCCACATAATTGATGCCGGCACGCCTTGGGACATCAGGTGATACCCCTAGTGTGTGGGTGTGTGTGTGTGTGTGTGTGTGTGTGTGTGTGTGTGTGTGTGTGTGTGTGTGTGTGTGTGTGTGTGTGTGTGTGTGTGTGCGTGCGTGCGTGCGTGCGTGCGTGCGTGTGTGTGTGTGTGTGCTTGCATGTGCGTGTGTGTGTGCTTGCGTGTGCGTGTGTGCATGTCTGCACGTGCGGGTGTGCCTGCGTGTGTGTGTGTGTGTATGTTTCTCAGATCCCCAAAAAATGACATCCTCAGTGAGCATGAGCCTAGGTCTGAACTCCACAGACCCATGGCGCCATGTGGTCTGAATATAGCCAGGCTGCATTTCTGACCAATTAAATGTGTAACCTATTTCTAGGTATCTTAGTGTGTGTGTTGCTTCATGGGTCCTGAAAAGCAAAAAAGTTCAGGTCCCAAATTTGGAAAGTAATGTGCTTTGTGGAAGGCCGGTCTTTATTATAGAAATATTACAGTTGATTACAATAGTTTTACTATTGCAATTGTTGCTGCAAGGGTTAGACTCTGTTGGGTGCAAAGCTTTTTTTCATTGGATAATAAATCATGGTAACTTTGTCTGTTCATTGGAGATAACCCTTGAAAAGACAGCGCATGCATGAAGACACATTTTCCTGCTTAGCTGCTACAGATAAGTAATTACGGAATTCGGGATACGTTGAATGTATGGAAATAGAATGGAATGAATCACAGAAAAATTGTGTTGTAATTCTTATGTTCAATGAATGACGTATCCACATGACTACTGTCACAACCCAGTTCAAAGGTTGGACAACCTTTGAGGGGGCACAGCACATGAGAGAACTCCAGTCTTTCTATTGATTTAAGATCGACAAATATTAATGACTGTGGGCGTCTGTGGTCTCCGTGGTGTTTACATTTACATTTAGGGGATTTAACCTGTTGAGGACAACCATCTTGGTGCCGGGATCTGTTAGCAGAGACATTAGTGTTTGTGTTTATGTGTGTGTGTGTGTGTGTGTGTGTGATTGCAGGACTGTTTGCCCTGCTGTTGATAGTGCTAGAGTGGACCCAACCCTGCCTGCCTTCCCCTCTGAGACCCATCTGCGACCTGAGGGTCCTCAACCACTTCATCAAGGAGGCCAGAGACGCAGAGACTGCAATGGTGAGGGCACGCACACATGCACCCACACACACACACACGCACACATGGCGGCACACACACACACACGCACACATGCCGGCACACACACACACACACACACACACACACACACACACACACACACACACACACACACACACATAAAAACGCAGGCACACACATAAACGGACTCGAAGGACATAAACACGAAGGCCCCCACACAAGCACAAAGACATAAACATGCACGCACGCACTCACACACACAAACACACACACAAACACACACACACACACACACACACACACACACACACACACACACACACACACACACACACACACACACACACATACAAAGACATATAAACACCCACACACACATTAACACGCATGTATGCACAAACCCTCTCCCTCTCTCCCCAGACTCTCTCATAGCCTGGTAAAAGAAAAGTCAATGACTAATAAAACGGCAAGTACAACAAAGCTACAACAAATCTATCAAAGTCATGGGTTCTGTTCTTGTTTTAATCTGACACCATTTGCACTAGAACTCCCGGCCTTTATGGCACATACGCACAAAGTTTTACTTCCAGTTCAATATTGAAATCCAACTAGGGGACTATAGGTGCACTCACATTAGGCCATCTGGCCGTGGCCGTGGCCGTTTTCACACCTAACCGTGCTCAAATCTGCCAGTGTGAGGGTGGCCAGTCTGGCCAGGCCAGGCCGATTTGGCCACTTGGGAGAGGTATGCTGCTACGGTACGGGCCGCTACGGTACAGATGCTAATGAGCCGACACGCGCACACGCACGGCTACGCAACCTAAGCTGGATGACGTATAGTCCATGCGACGACCACGGACATAATAAAGGCGACGAGCCTTCTTTCCCATTAAACGGTAAACATATATCCAAATAAGCAACAGACTCAGCAAAGTGTGAACTGTGTTCTCTGTGTTGTTGTCCATTGTTGTTAAAACTCTGACTGGCGGCAGACTTTATTATGGTCCATGCAGCGGACGCTTGGTGATGACGTGTTACGACGTGATGACGTATGTACAAGAGCCTACCGTGGCCAGGCCACAGTTGCGACGGCCAACGGCCACGGCCAGATGGCCTAGTGTGAGTGCAGGCCAGAGAACAATGGGGCCATTTGAGCACGGTTAGGTGAGAAAACGGCCAACGGCCACGGCCAGATGGCCTAGTGTGAGTGCACCCTAATAACACCACTTTCTGTCTCGTCCTCTCTCCCGGCTCAGCGGTCGTGTTTGGAAGGATGCAGTCTCTCCGAGTCCGTCACTGTTCCCCAAACCAGAGTTGACTTTGAAATCTGGGAGAGGAAAACTGTAAGTAAAAAAACATAACTAATGCATTTATAGGCTGATGTATGCCAGTTGGTGGGGGCATTTAATCAGTGAATACATTCTAAACACGGGTGGCTCCACTGGAAGTCGAACCCCTAACCCTACGAAACAAGTGTCAGGGTGGATGCGTAGTGGTTGTGGTGTTTGACTCCCGGGTTCGAACCCCATGTCCGCAGCCTATATGTATAAATGAATACAGCCTGCTCGTAATGTTTACTGAAAGAAGTCGCATTGGATAAAAAAGGCTCATGAGTCAATACAAATATCTATTTCAGAGGGGATTGTCTCAAGGTTACACACTGAAACCAATGCACTCCATGTTGTTCCAGGCAGAGGTCCAAGCACAGGAGGTGCAGTCGGGCCTGTGGCTGTTGCACCAGGCCCTGAGTCTGCTGCAGAGCTCCGTCACCAACACAGCGCTGCAGAGCCACTTAGACAACAGTCTCCGGAACCTGCTCAGCACCAACGCCGTGCTGCGCAGCCTCAACTTCCAGGTGAGGCTTTGCGTTCTCAGCGATGACGCAATGACACTCATTTCCTCCATCGTGTGCTAATGGCTGTTGATAGATTTTACAATGCACTTTGGAGAACCCAGGTTCTTCCTTTATATCACCTAGCCTGGCTCTTGGGGCTGAGCTACGAGTGTGGAGGACAGCAGGTGGATATGTGGCAGTTGAGTTGTGTGTAGTGCTAGCCCATATAAGCTACACCTTTATCTTTCGTTTTCCGTTGAATGCAGGCTAACAAAGAAGTCGTTTTCTGTGTAGCATTATTCCGCTGCTGTCAAAGGGACATGTATGAACCTGGCCGTGTTTGGCGATGGCGTCCACCATGACATTGAGGTGTTGGTCGTGTCTTTCCTCCAGGAGTACGTCCCGACAGACGGTGGCCCGGCCGGGGAAGATACATGGCGGGTATCCACGGCCACAGAACTTCTTCAAGTGTACGTCAACTTCCTGCGTGGCAAGGTGCACCTCCTCCTGTCAGGTGCGCAGGCATGCCAGCAAGACGTCAGCTGATTGGCCAAGAAACTGGACAGAGTTTTTTTTTCCTTTAATTGTATATTTATTGTATTCAACACTTTTTGACCACCCTACCACCGCGCTTATTGGACATAACGGAAAGTGGCAAATTATGTATCCGCCACGTACCAAAGAAACGGACAACTTTGGGCGGAGGCTGAGAGCCAAAATGGCGGCCCTTACTTCTTCTAAGACTGCACCTTGGAATGTGAAGACGTGGCGTCTGGACATGTGGGGGGGAGGGGGGGGGAATGGGGCAGCATACATAGACTAAGGCAGATGCATTGCACTGCTTCAAAAGCTTTCCAATCAGCACTCTTCAAGCACTTTGTGTGTGTGTATGTGTGTGCATACTTGTTGTGTGACGACCGCTCGTTTCAATTTGTGTTTGTAAAAAGTGTGTTTGTACACATACGTGTGTGTATGTGTGTGTGTGTGTGTGTGTGTGTGTGTATGGGTATGTGTGTACGTGCGTGCGTTGGTGTTTTCTGTCAATTTTACCCTTGAACCCACCTCTTTTGATTGTATGGTGGACTCACGGCAGTGGACAATGCGAGGCAGTGGACCACCCAGAGAGTATAGTTTGCACCTGGAAAACGGCAGAACGATAAGTTTGCAACATCCTTTTTCCCATCGCCACTTCAGAGAAGGCCGGGTGGAGTGTTGCCCTGATTTTTATCCTTAGCCTCACCAGAACACAATTATGTTATTCTACAGTAAATATTTTAATATATATTTGTAATTGTTCTGCAACAGATTATTTATAAAGATTTTTATTTCTGCCTTTTTAGAGCTGCAGTCACTGTTGAATGTAATTTTTTACACTCTCGCCTTTTAGGTGTGTTGGGGGGGTTCCTCGAGCCCCCTGTTGCTGGCTAGAGCTTCAAGCTCACCCGTAGAGGTGTCCGGCACACCCAGATCATCTTGAACATGTATCGTTATGGGTAGAGATGCCTAGCGTTGTCTTTTTAAAGTTTTATACTCGCTACTCTCCAGAAGTAAAGAAACATTCAGACAATTAATTAATTAAAAAAGAAAAAGTGTTTGATTTTGTGTCTCTTTTTTTTAAAGAACGGATTAGTCTTTGGTGCTATCGTTTTACCTCCAAATGACGTGTGTGCGTTTGATGACGCTAGTGCCACATGCGCAATCAGCGCTGAACGACGAGGATCCGTGCGGAAAACAATGCCAGCAGGAAGAATTGTGATTGGGCTTTTTATGGCTTACATCCTGCAAGGAGCTAAAACCTAAACCATTTTCCGGACTCCCAGGCTTTCTCATTCACACTTGCAAACAGTGCGTTGTTCCCACTCTCGTATGTCATCGCTTCACGTCACAGGCATAGCAATCAGTCCACACTGGAACTCTGCGGCGGTGACGAGGGACGCGCGTACACTTCATCAAGAGTCTAGTTAGTTAGTTAGTTGTTGCTTCCCAGCTTGAATGACGGATGGTGACCAAGAGAGTTGTTTCCTGATGATGTTTTACTTTCTTGTTTTTTCCTTTAGCCCTCTGCATTCCCACCATTCTTTAGTTATTTTAACTCAAAATATTATTGGCGGGATTAAAAAAAGGATGTGGATTTGTTATGTGTCAACAACAAGTCTATTGGGGGAGAAACAAGGTCTGTTGAAATCAACCGATAAGGGACATTTTGGCAGTGGGTTGGAGACACTGGAGTGTGTGGTTTGCCTCACGCAGTGGCGGCCAACTAACCAATTTGATTTTCCCACGTTCAAGGTTCAGAGTGTGTTTTAACAATCCTCATGGATGTCCTTATCTCAGCTGATATGCTACCGCTTATTCAGGGAGAAATAAAGTCACAAAAAAACTGATAATTACTATGTTGGATCACATTGGGCAACAAGAGGACAGAAATGGGGAGCTGGACCCGAAGTCCTCCCTAAGACCTGCAACATTAACAACGACGCTTCATCTCTGCTTCCTAATTCTTCCTTGGGATAAGGATAAATAAATACACCACCGTCTGCGGTACTTTGACTTAGAAGTGTCCATATGTTTTAAAGAAAAGGCACTTTTTTTCAATAAAGATAACATGAATGATTCAGAAATACAATCTAGACATTAATGTGGTAAATTACTATTCTGTCTGGAAACGGCAGATTTTTAATGTAATATCTACTTGTACAGAGGCCCATTTCCAGCAACCATCACTCCGGTGTCCTAATGGTACATTATTTAGCTAATTGTGTTAAAAGGCTTTTCAGCTGTGTTGGCACAGCTGAAAACTGTTCAATAAAGGTGTGAGTTTTCAAGAGAAACATGAAATTGTCTGGGTGACCCCAAACTTTTGAACGCTAGTGTTTTAGAGACTTAACTGATCTAGCCACATCTGATGTCTTGAGACTCTATTTTCTTTTTATATACTCGTCCTTTTTTTTATTTATTTATTGTGTTCTGTACTTGCTTGCAAGTTTTTAGCAAGACCACACACAATGTCTGCTTTGGATTACCTTACAATAATGCTGCTTTACAATAATTGTACTGCTTGTTGTCAAATATGTTGTATGTCGCCTTCGACAAAGATGTCTGCCAAATGAAATTAAAGTAAAGTAAAATAGTGCATATGCAATGCCTTTAGGTCCACTCCAATTAATTAAAAAGTCAACACGTGACAAGTCCAGCCAGAGAGGAGGCCTACTAATGGACCATACCATCTGCAGGGCTAATCCATCACAACTGGGAAGTCAAATATTGGTCCCACTTTACCGATATGCCTGCAGTTCACACGTGAGTGAATGACTGCACGAACACCTCTTCTATCCCAATTCCACTTTATTTTTCATGACACGTTGACAATATATTCCTTAGATATGTGTATAAATATGAACACAAAATATTACCGTAGGCCTTAAAATTAAAGAGGGATTCACATTTGGCACTGCAATATATAAGCATGTCATGTTGAACATTTCCAGAAATAAACGAAAAGTTGCCTAATAAATTTGCACCACATTCTACTTATCACAGACAACACAATACAAGAAATAAACACTCAGTTTAAACAGGAAACACAGGATTCAACTTATAGCCATTTCCTTGAAGGTCAGAGACCCCACCAGAACAGTGACAAATGGCACACACACACACACACACACACACACACACACACACACACACACACACACACACACACACACACACACACACACACACACACACACACACTATGGGCTGGGATAATACACTTTAATATGAATGGCAGAGTTATTGCGCGTGCGCGTCATGGGCTCCCCGGGGGCCTCGTCGGGGTCGTCCGGCTCAAGGTCGTCCACCAGCTCAACAGTGGAAGTGTTGGCGGCCAACTGCAGCGCCCCCTGGCTGCTGGCCTGCAGCTGCAGGGCGATGTTGATGGCCCGGTTGATGGCCAGGCCCAGGCCGTGCACGCAGATCTCCCGGTGCCCCCCGCCCTCCAGCAGCTTCTGACAGCGCGCCAGCTGTGCGCGGAAGTCCGTCTTCATGTTCACGTAGACGTCGTTGCGCCGCTTGGGGAGTTTGCGGGGAAGGCGCTTGCGGAGGGTGTACTCCACCGGGTCCATCTCCACCGACTGGAGGCCACCGGAGGGCGACGTCAGCGGGTTCTGGGGGAGCACGGCCGCCCCTGGGGCTCGTCCGTCGTTCATGATAGTCTGTGGATCTGCAGGAGAACTCGCTGGTGAAGAGCCTGCAGAGAACAAGAACATGCATGCATCTTTTAATGCGTGGAGACCAGCTGGTTAGGCTTGCTGCACGATGCACCAACCTTGTTTATCGTATTAGATAAACATGCATAAACACATGCATTTGCATAATAAGTCATTTAAGCAATGTAATCTTATTATGTGAACAAATAACGATAGTCTTACGAAATTGTGCCATGTGACAGACTAGACACTGCAGTTACGTTATGTCAACGTTCATTGACGATACAAATAACGATCTAACACATATTCATTGACTTGAATCATATACTTTACCTTGAGAAAATACAAAGTGACTATCCGTCGTTTTCCTGCATTTAATGGGGTGTATTCCTGGTCTGTTGATGCGGATGGCTGAAATGAATGTTTATATTTTCGTGCTCCGGAAGCATTATTTATTGTTCTTTTATTGAAGTGAGTAATGCAATACCGCCACCGACTGGTGCGGAGTGGACATCTCTACAGATACATCACATACCTGTGAAGAATGGTTTGTAAATTCTTACAATACTAATAAACCCCGTTAATGTGCTGTATTCTGTTGTACCACTCAACCAGACAAAGCAACCGACTTCTACCAATGCAACCAATTACATTGTGGATGATAATTATATTGTTTAATTTAGCTACAATGAATTAGAAAGGTGTGATGGTATTGTACTGTGACATCATGTTAGTCATATCTGTATATATATATATATATATATATATATATATATATATATATATATATATATATATATATATATATATATATATAACAACAAGGCAAAGATTTTGTGCATCATAAACATCTATTCGGTTAATGTTTTTTTATTTTCCCAGCATACTTTACCCCTTTACTATCATAGTGGTTGTGATACTCCTTATCACGCGTGAATTACATTTTGCAAAGTACCTGTTACCCTATCAGACCATCTATCTAAAACAAGGGAGAAGGCAACAGGCTTTATAACAAATGTATTATAACAATTATATATATATAATTAATAATTGTAATCATACACACACCCCCCAATCAGCTCTTCCCCAGCTTCGTCTTCCAGCGTGCGCACTTCAGAGCCGCCTCGGAGTGGCGCTGTCGGAGACTCCCCTCGTCGCCCTCCAGGTGTCCGCAGGCGTCCACCTGCTCCTCAAAGTCTCTGAGCAGAGCCACGTTTCCCAGCATGCCGCAGCGCTGCCTCAGGTCCAGGGCTCGGGAGCGCAGGCGGCTGCAGGCCCTCTTGGCCCCCGTGAGCAGCTCCCTCTTCTGGGCCAGCAGGCCCTCCCAGTGGGCCAGCTGGGCGCTCTTGGCCTGGTTCTCCGCCTGGATCCACTGGAGGCTCTCCCTGATGTGAACCGTGACCTGGGCAGAGGAGGAGAGGGAATGGAGAACGATGGAAGGGAACTCTACAAAGAGAGAGGTAGAGGTACCATGGGGCTACCTTAATACCCATAGAGGTGGAGGAGGTACCATAATGGGGCTACCTTAATACCCATAGAGGTGGAGGTGTACCTCCATGGTGCTACCTTTACCCATAGAGGTGGAGGTGTACCTCCATGGTGCTACCTTTATACCCATAGAGGTGGAGGTGTACCTCCATGGTGCTACCTTTATACCCATAGAGGTGGAGGTGTACCTCCATGGTGCTCCCTTTATACCCATCGAGGTGGAGGTGTACCTCCATGGTGCTCCCTTTATACCCATCGAGGTGGAGGTGTACCTCCATGGTGCTACCTTTACACCCATAGAGGTGGAGGTGTACCTCCATGGTGCTACCTTTATACCCATAGAGGTGGAGGTGTACCTCCATGGTGCTACCTTTATACCCATCGAGGTGGAGGTGTACCTCCATGGTGCTACCTTTATACCCATCGAGGTGGAGGTGTACCTCCATGGTGCTACCTTTATACCCATCGAGGTGGAGTTGTACCTAGAGGTGGAGGTGTACCTCCATGGTGCTACCTTTATACCCATCGAGGTGGAGTTGTACCTAGAGGCGGAGGTGTACCTCCATGGTGCTACCTTTATACCATGGAGAGGTGGAGTTGTACCTAGAGGTGGAGTTGTACCTCCATGGTGCTACCTTTATACCATGGAGAGGTGGAGGTGTACCTGCATTGTGCTTGCATAGTTCTTCCGTATCTTCCGCAGATCCTCGTCACACTTCTCTGCCAGCAGCTGCCTCTCCTTCCTCTGCTCTACCATTTGCAGCATGTCGGACACGCTCTCCGTCTGCGGCTGGGCGCGGCTCTTCCTCTTGGACTGGACGTCCGCCATCTTGGTGGCGACCAGCTCGTCCATGCATTTCCGCTCCCGCCCCAGGACCTCGTCGACGCCGGCGCGCGCCGCCTGTGGCCCCGGGGCCGTCATGGCCGTGTGGCGTTTGAGGGCCACGAGATCCCGCCATTCGGATTCCACTTGCTGTGGGGGAGACGCAAGGGGGGAGTTAGATAGTCTGTTGGTTGGTTCCAGGGGCCTGTCGACAGCGGGGCCGGGATTGGTACACGCATCCCCAAAAGATGCGTTTGGCCACCCCCTAGTCCCTAGTACATTTTATTTGTTTGTGTGTGTCTGTGTGTGCTTGTGTCTGTCTGTTTGTCCGTCTGTCTTTCTGTCTGTCCGTCTGTTGGCCTGCCTGCCTGTGTGTGCATGCGTGCTTGGTTCTAGGGTCGTTCTAGTCACATTTGATCAACCGCTGCTAGACTCACCTGCTGCAACTCTTGGGTCTGTAACTCCCTTATTTCCGCCTGCGCTTTCTTGAGGTCACCCAGTTGGGTCAGGTAGGTTTCATAGATCTGCTGGAGCTCATCCAACGGCCGAATCCCCTCTTCTGGCTGGCCGTCTCCTCCGGTATCTTTCCAAAACACTAAGTTCTCTGCGATCTTGGTTTGCAGTTCCCCGCTGTGCTGAAGGATCTCTTCCCTCTCAGCGCACAGCTGGTAATAGAGTTGCGCATACGCCCCTTCTTCGCAGCCGTCTTCCTCCTCGCGCCCGTTGCTCGAGGCTCCCTGCTCGGGGGTCTCCCGATCACCCTCCCCGGGGGACTCGGACCCGACACTGTCCTCACGGGAGGGCGGGTCCGTCTCACGAGGGGCCTCGTCGTCATCTTCCAAAACCAAGCTCACGCTGCTGATGTCCGGGTCGTTTCGGTCATCATCATGTTCCCCGTCTCCTCCTGGTTCTGTAGGTTCGGCCTCTGCTGTAACCGTAGCAACAGAGGCCCTGCGCTCTTCAGCCTCTTCTGTAACCTGAGCAGCAGAAGGCCCGCCCTCGTGCTCTGGGCCGGCTCCGAGACCCCCTGACTGTGTGTCTGGCTCTGTTGACGTTCCTTCAATAGCCGTTTCCTCCTCATTGTGGAGAGGAGGTTTGAAGAGCTCTTCAGATGAATCGATCAACGGTGCTTCGTGTATGTTCTCGTTATCTGACTCAGAGTTTTCGTTCTCCAACTTGTGGTCATTTTCATTTTTATCTATTCCCTCTGCTTCCTCCATTTGGGTCATAAGTTGAAAAAAGTCAGGCAAGTTCAAAATACTTCATACTATAATAGTATTATATTTTTTGTGATAATTGCATACCTTTAAAACCACCTTTTCAAACGAGGTCAGTTTAGTTCTTGTGTGCCTTTAGTCGTGGGTGACAACCCTTCATGTTATCTCCAGTTGTCGTGGAAACGTTAGGTCTGTGAGCCAATCACAACCACTCGCCTCAACGCTCATTAATATTCATGAGGAAACGAGTAACGTTTTAAACGTATACAATTATCACAACATGTTTAATAAGAATATACTTTTTGTGATAATTTCGTACGTTTAAAATGCTACCAATTCAAACGAAGTCAGGTTATAATTTTTATTATTATTTATTCGTCGGTGACAGCCATTCATGTTGTCTCCAGTTGTCTTCAAACGTCAGCTGTCTGAGCCAATCACAACCGCTCACCGCACGGTCATGAATATTCATGAGGCAAAGAGTCATCGGCGCAGCAAAGACAACCGCCAGTGCGCATGCGCTGCATCATCCAACAACAAGCGGAGCAGCGAGCAAACATGGCCGACCTCGGGAAGAAGAAGTACTGCGTGAACTGCCTTGCAGACGTCACCAACCTGCGGCTCCGCTGCACCGACTGCCCCGACATCGAGCTGTGCCCTGAGTGCTTCTCGGCCGGTGCGGAGATAGGGACCCACCGGAGGTGGCACGGCTACCAGCAGGTGGACGGCGGCCGCTTCCCTCTCTGGGGTCCGGAGGCGGAGGGAGGCTGGACCGGCAGGGAGGAGCAGGCGCTGCTCGATGCCATCGAGCAGTATGGCTTTGGAAACTGGGTATGTGTGACTTTAAGTTTGCGTGTTTGGTTTTTGTTCACTTTAGATGACAGATTAATTATTCACATTTCTGGTTATAATCTGTAAGCAGGGTATCGTCACTGTATGACATACAGTATATAAACAACCTCAGCAAGTACTATTGTTTTAAGAAACCGAAAAGAGTATGTGTTCATTATCTGTGCGCCGAAAGAGTTGTTGTGTATTATAAAACAAATTAAGCTGTAGCTTTGTTTGTCTGGGGTTTAATTGCCAATCCCCCTCTATATTATGCATGCATGAGTCAAAGAGTCTGCACACATCTAAAGAGAATCGATGTTTTGGGGGGGAAAAGAAGAGCAACTTGTGGATGACGAATCAAGTCAAGTTAACAGTTCACATGCAGTGTACATGTTATAGGACGATCGATTTTGCTTCTTAATGTAAGATCTTAAACATTTAAATAATGTACTTATTCTACTTTCAATATTTTCATTGGGAATTTAAGTCACAGATGTATAAATAGTATACTGCTACAATAGTATGCGATTTATAGATTGTGTGTAAATAATGTGTTGTTAATAATCTTTAACAACCAATCCCAATTCCTTTTGCCTGATAAAATATCAACAGTTATTTAAACTATCTACGTTGGTCGTTTCCTCCATCGATCCCCCTTAACGCGAGTCGCTTGTGTTTCCCCTCGCTTCCCAGGAGGACATGGCCACGCACGTGGGTGCCTCGCGGACGCCCCAGGAGGTCATGGAGCACTACGTCACCATGTACATCCACGGCAACCTGGGCAAGGCCTGCATCCCCGACAACATCCCCAACCGCGTCACGGACCACACCTGTCCCAGCGGGGGGCCCCTTTCCCCGTCCCTCACCACCCCGCTGCCCCCGCTGGACGTGTCCCTGGCCGAGCAGCAGCAGCTGGGCTACATGCCGCTGCGGGACGACTATGAGGTGGAGTACGACCAGGACGCCGAGAAGCTCATCAGCGGCCTGTCGGTGAACTACGACGACGAGGACGTGGACATCGAGATGAAGCGAGCCCACGTCGACATGTACGTGCGCAAGCTGCGCGAGCGCCAGCGCCGCAAGAACGTGGCCCGCGACTACAGCCTGGTGCCGGCCTTCCTCGGCCGCGACAAGAAGGACAAGGAGAGGCCGGGGGGGGGAGGAGGAGGAGGAGTAGGAGGAGGGACGGCTGGGAGCACGGCGGCGGCGGCGGGGGGAGGAGGTGGTGGTGGTGGTGGTGGAGGAGGAGTAGGAGGAGGAGGAGCGGTGGCAGGGACGGCAGGACCAGGGTCGGGGGCCACTGCCCTGGGGGTCGTCTCCTCCGGGATCCTCGCGGCTACGGGAGCTGGCGGCGGCGGCGGCGGCGGGGGGGCCGGCGCCCCGGCCACGCCCAAGCGCAAGATCACCAAGGAGGAGAAGGAGCAGCGGGCGCGCCTGCGGGTGCTCTGCCAATTCATGGCCCACCGGGAGTTCGAGGAGTTCTTCGACAACGTGCACAAGGAGCGCGCGCTGCGGGCCAAGGTGCGCGAGCTGCAGCGCTACCGGCGCAACGGCATCGCGCGGCTGGACGAGGCGGCCGAGTACGAGGCGGCGCGGCACAAGCGCGAGAAGCGCAAGGAGAACGTCAAGGGCGTGTCGCTGTCGTCGAAGCGGGGGGGCGGAGGGGCGGGGTTGGCCGGAGGCGGAGGGGGCGGGGCGCCGGGGTCCGGAGGCGTGCTCGGGATCGGAGCCGGCGGGGCGGGCATCGGAGGAGGAGGTGGGGGAGGGGGCGTGGCGGGGATCAAAGAGGAGGGCAAGGACGGGGAGTTTTCCGCCATCGAGAACCTGGGGGGCTTCGAGCTGCTGTCGGACCGCGAGAAGGTGCTGTGCAGCTCGCTGAACCTCAGCCCCGGGCGCTACCTCACCGTCAAGACCCTCATCATCAAGGACCACCTGCAGAAGAGGCAGGGCATCCCGGCAAAGAGCCGGCTGCCCGGCTACCTGGACAAGGTGCTCAGGAAGCGCATCCTCACCTTCCTGACGGAGAGCGGCTGGATCTCGCGGGACGCCTCCTAACAGCGGGACGTCCCCGCCGTCGCTTGTTTATTGGCTGTTGGTGAGAGAGAGAGACGATTACCGGTCGGGCCGTGCTTGCTCGTGAGTATTGTACCCCCCCCCCCCCCTTTTTCAAAGTATAACTTGAATAATTGCAAGGAGAGAACAAACAACATTTTGAATTGAAGTATTTCCAGTATTTTCATACTAATGGTAACGGTGAAATCATAGGCCTTTATTTTTGCATTAAAGTACAGAGACCCTATGGTAATATGAATCAAACAGAGGTTTACCTGGTGAGTGTGCATCACTGAGGGTTAACTCTCATTGACGTAGAAACTGAGAAGGTTCAGGCTGAACACTGACCCAGCCAGTGACTGTTCTTTATTATGGCAG
Source organism: Gadus morhua (assembly GCF_902167405.1). NCBI lineage: Eukaryota > Metazoa > Chordata > Actinopteri > Gadiformes > Gadidae > Gadus > Gadus morhua. The sequence goes on from NC_044064.1 coordinate 8,465,380, forward strand.
CTCATAATGGACGATGTTGATTCGTGTTGGAGACTGTGATCACCTAACATAACCTTTCAGCGCTGAAAGCCGAGAGGGATTGAAATTAATATTTCCATTGAACGTAAAAGGAGGTTATTCTGGAAGGCACAGAGATGGAACTATGGCTCCAATGGAGCCCTGGAATTATTACAGTTTGCTAGAGCAGTTGTTTTATATCTAAAGCTTTTGCATTTCGGCACCCAGTAGATCAAAAGTCGGATAAGACCTAGCTTAATTTGCTCAACAGACTGTGATAACATTGCTCTGATTCCCCCAGAGTACTTATAAAGAGGAAAGCCTAGTCTTTAGGGCATTATATATTAAAAAAACAAACATTTTGGACACAATTTTGTGCCTGTCCCGGCACGTACAGTCATTGTTTTAACTCATGGTTTTCTCTGTTTTGGTAATATAATGCATGGCTAGTGAGTGCTTTCATCTGTTTCATCTCCTTTTAATGGCGCCTTCTTCAAGGATGGAGAAAGGTGGTTGTGTCTTGACTTATGTTTTGTCACCCTGAAACACTGTGGCTCATTGCCAACCTCACTTTCTGGATGTGCACCTTGGAAGTGCTGAGCAGTAACCAGTTCACTTGAATAGCTTATCAATAATATCCAAATGTCAGGTTATTAGTTGGTTTGGGCAAGTAGTTTGAAAAGTAGGTGTCATTGTTAAGCCTACAAGTGAAGTGTGTTTAATATTTGTTGATTGTCTTCCAATGCTTCCTCCCTCTGAGCCTATCATTGTCCAAATCTTCATTGTTCTTGTGAAGAGAGAAAGGGTCTCATAATGGGGTGTTTAAATGTTCATCGGGCACAGCAAAGATAATTTCCCTTCATCTGCATTTGAGAAAAAAAAGTTACTTGAGACGGGGAGCTAGGTGGGATTAATTGGACAGGGGAATGACAGATCCAGAATGTGTGTGGTCTTTTGTCAGGACTGTCAGGACCTGTAAAAAGATGCTACATTTGCACACAAAAAGCATGATTAATACTTTTTCTCAAAGATCCCCCCATACCATCCTTCATATTTTTGGCAGTGGGTACGTCGTATGTCAGTGGAGGCTTTCCTGCATTTTGACCATGGCAGTTTTTTTCATCGTTTAAGTGAGGGGACTCCTTTTTCATTGGATAGTGTGGTTGGTTCCATTCAACATAATACGTGATTGTGTAACAGTCTTCTTCTTTCCTACTGCGGAGAGAAAGCCGTCGCTGTCTCGAGTATTTGACCAAAATGTTGTAATTCTGCATGTGAAGCTAGCTGTTGGGTTCCCAATAAGATTCACTTCATGGATACATGTCTCTGAAAAAAATAGCAATTCAAATTGCTCTATTGTTTCATGTTTTGGGGGAATATATTTTCTATTATACGTTGTGCTGGATTTCTTCTTTTAGACATGCAACAACTTTGTAAATAATTTTGTACGATAAAGCGGAGATGAGGTTAAAATACTGACCTGTGAAATGTACAGTATTTTATTTCAGAATTGTATAGCTTTTGTAATTAAGACCAGCAAATATAGGAGGGTGTGTAAAATCCATTTTTCTAAACCTCCGTCTAGTCATGGCATGTTTTCGAGATGTTCCATTTTATACCAATAGTTTATTCATAAGTCTATATAAACTTACATTTGTGCGTTTTTGCTGTTCTATTAACTGTGGTTGCACATGACACGGTGTGTATGTTTTTGTATTAAAAAGGTGCAAATGCTTTATACTTTCAAATATGCCTGTTCATTCGTCAACATTTTTGACAACTATTTCCTCAGCATCTCATTGATACTGACCATTAACCTGCTTTTGCTGAGGCATCTGTATCACTACTTTAAGCACAGATTATGTAGCAGTAGAACTCCAAAAATGATCTCGTCACAACCCTGCTTTTCCTGCTTTTTTTTGCGTTTCATATTGCCAATAAGAAAACAATCTGATTGAAGCTGAACTGAGCTCAACTCCCTGCATGCTGTGCAGTGCACTCAAGGTATTGAATCAAGGCTTCCACCCATTTAAATGCTACGTTTTTACACAACAGCCTGTCAACTTCCAAAACACAGTTGACATCCTTTGTCCATTAACCAAATACTGTTATAAGGGGGAGAATGAAACAAATGATCTACACATTTATTTAGATGCTGTAGTACTGGAGGTTGCTTTGCTAAACAACCTTACAGGACGGTGATATTCCAAACACTCAACACCATCATGACAAATCTTCCCATGATGACGTTGAAATGAACCAAGGTGTTATCTACACAGCCAACAGTTCAAAATAAGTTTCCGTCCAGAGTTAGAACCCAATGGCTTGTTCAATTCTTCAGTCCCCCATAAAATGCACATGATAAATGACAAAACAAAGTTTATTATTAAACATACATTAAATTTGTTTATATAAAGTAGACTAAAATCTCTGGAATGAACCCAAAATGCTGGATATCTAATAGCATTCTGACAGGTGTACTTCTGGTTTCACGTGTAGCAGCCCAATACAACGTAAAACATTGTAGGAAATCTCACCAAAACATCTTGGTTCTATAAATAGTTCAAGCAAACGTTTCAGTGAAGATTTCTGAAATCTCCAAAAAGCATGAAGTCTCATTCAGGTGCGGAATTTTTATTTTTATTTTATGGATTCGTTTCCTGCAATGATGTATGTACAATGTGTACGCCATCCATAGATGTTAGAGGTCACCCAAACTCTCAAGTCAAATGAATTATACACGACTTTAAACTGAAATCTGACAAGAAATACTAAGGCTGTACAGGTCAGATCCTGAAAAGTGTTAAAATAAACAAACAACTGGATTGGATGTGTAGCATTCCCAGACAGGCTTCAGTCCGAGTCGATTCCGAGTCGATTCCCAGTCTTTCCCAGGTATCACGAGACAGAGGGAGAGTGGAGCTCCATCAGTCCTCTGTACCTGGATCATTTCTCTTTGCGTTGAGGTAAACCCTTCCTTTTAGGAGGCTTTGGCCACGCCCACCAGCGCCGGCCGCAGGGTGCGCCCGTGGAGCTTGTAGCCCACCTTGGTCACCACGGCGACAGTGCCGGGGACCTTGCCGTCAATGGGCGCGTGGAAGAGCGCCTCGTGCTCGTAGGGGTCAAACTTCTGCCCGTCGGGGTTGATCTTGACCAGGCCGTGCTTGGTGAACACCTTCTGGACCTGAGCCTCCGTCATCACCAGCCCGTCGTACAGGCTCTTCAGGTGAGGGTTCCTCGCCGTCACCTCCTCCTTGGGCACACTCTCCGTGGCCTTCTCCAAGATGTCCGCCACCTCCAGCAGGTCCTTGCATAAGCCTTGGACGCCTGGGTGGGGGGAGAGGGCTTGTTATACGTTTTGGTTTTATAGCACTATTCTAAATGATTAAAGGGGTGCCATTATGCTTTTTTTGACTTTTCCCTCCGCTTTAGACAGTAATATGGCGTTTGTATACATGTCTGATAAACTAAAAAAATATTAGTCTGAGCCAGGGGGAGTAATCATGCCCACTGAGAATGCCCCTCAATAAGTGATGAAAAGAAAAAGGGGTATTTGTAAAATACAGGCATGTAACCCTATTTTAATAGTACCCCACATGTAATTAGTAACCCTAAAAAGCATGATATGGGTTCTTTAATAATCAAATAGTGAAACACAAACAAGGACATATCAATTAAACAGAGTTGCATTGAGACATTCAAAAAGCATTAGACGTTAGAGGAACAAGGTCATCGTAGAGTTGAGGAAAGTTTGTTCCGATTTTACAAAGGTGTGTTTCCAGCGATGCATTGAAAGAGGGACTGTGTCCCAGGTGATGTGTCTAAGCAACGGTGGCTGGGGTACGTTCAAGAGGCAGTGAGTGGTTGTGTGGCCGTGGTGGACCCTACCGTATAGTTTTGCATCCTCCACCATCTTCTGACTCCTGACCCGCAGGTTCTCTGTGTCTGCGAGTGCTCGCTTGTACTTTTCCTTGAAGAAACAGAAAGATATGGAAGGTTAATAGGCTACAAAAAAAATTTGTAATACCAAATGTACCACAAATGTCATTGGGCGATTATTATGATCAGGTCACATGGAATGAAATATGACCAGTATCAGTACCCCCAAGATATAAATTGTATAGTAATGTATGGTTTCAATAATTTAGCATAATCTGCTCAATATGGTTTCATGTTTTGGGGGGAATATTTTATATTATACGTTGTGTAGGTCTTCTAATAGACATGTAATAACTTTGTTAATCATTTTCTACAATAAATCTGAGAAAAGAGGTAAAAATACCGACCTGTTAAAATGTACAGTATTTTATTTCAGAATTATACAGCTTGGCCAACATCAACTTTTCATATTGTTAACTTCTAAATGCTTGAGATAGGTGGTTCGTCAGATTATTATTTTTTAAAGATTTGTATCCAATGACCGGGTATTCTATTACGGATGAATGTTTGTCGTTTTAGGCAAACTCACTGTGACTTCCTTGAGCTGCCCTTCAAGCTGGCTCTTCTCCTCGGCCGAGGCCTTCTCCGCGGCACTCTGCTCCTGCTTCTCGGCCTCGTGCTCCGGTCCCTGGCCGTTCTGGCGCTGGGCGGCCGTACATAACCACCGAGGGGACGACCTGATAGGACAAGTAGATGCAATTATGGGAGATTCTGACGCACATGAGGGCATGTTGACGTTAGTACAGGAAGGCTCCGTTGGTGCGTATAGTACACTTTTATGTTGTTTTATATCTATATATATAAATGTATATGGATGGTATTCCAGACAATATTACATGCCTGTCCTTCTTGTTTAAAAAAACAAACCCAAAGCTCCTCAAGATCTAACCAATTAACCAAGACATCACCATGTCTGGTTATGTCATCATCTCTCCGTCCCGGGTTCAATACCCGGTCATAACTACGAATTCTGATCGATAGACTCAACGCTAAACATGTGTTGTATTATATGGCACATACCAATATACTGAACGTGTGACCTTGTTGAAGAAAATATGCAAAGGATAAATTGATCCACTGTTATGACACCCTGGCTGCTGAGGACTTTGGGAGTAATACCCATAAAAATACATTAATACATTAATACACCTGTGTCATTTGAACCCTTACAGCAAAACGAACCCTTTATGACGATGTATTTAACACAAATTTACCTTGATAATGAAGGTGAAGCCAGATAGAGGTAGCTCTGTCTCGCTGCTCGCACACACAGGTTCGCCATTTTCGCAGTGAACGCGATAATGGGACAGACAAGCACGCTGGCAGAAGCCAGACGATACGAACCAATCAAAACCATGGTAGGAGGGGTTACAAAGACGTTCGGCCAATCGGCTCGGCTCTAGTGTGACGGTGCTGTGAGGTTTGGTTGAGGGTGACGTTAAAGGTGAAACGGTGCACGTGACCCAAGGACGATTTGGTTGTATCACTTAAAGTTAAAACCTTACGCAATAGCTACACAAAACCGTGTTATAACAGTGTTAACGTCTCTTTTACACACACACACACACACGCGCGCACGCACGCACGCACACACACACACACACACATACACACGCACGCACGCACGCACGCACACGTGTACACTTCTCAATGCTTGGGGGGACATTGAGATGTCTAGGTGGGAAGACGGAGGTAACCACTACGGGGGTCCGGGGTCCCCCCACTGGAAATGAGAGCCTTTTAAAACTTGCTGACTTTCTCAACAACCTCATCATGAAATGATTATTAATGAACATTTTGGCTATTTTTCTCTTCTTATTAAGCCCTAATGGCAGGTTGTGAGATGCAATATATCAATTAGATTCGAACCCTTTCATTTAATCAAAAATGTGTGCATTGCTGATTATTGAACAAATGTGCTTTTTAAACACTACTACTAAACTACTTCTTGCTATTAGAGAATTGAACATACTGTAATCCAATTATAAGAAACGTATTGCACATACACAGTTTCCAACTATCAAATAAACAATAAGGGAAACCAGGGGCCCTCCCCCCCTCTGTTTTTATCTACCTCCCCTGCACTACTTCCTTCTCTCCTCTTTCTCATCCAACTCTTCTCCTCTCCCTTTCCTCCTTTGTCAGTAGTCATTTACTTGGTCTTCATCCTGATTTTCTTTTTTAAAGGGGCATGTGTGTGTGTGCACGTGTGTGTGGTTGGGTGTGTTGGATGTGTTATTGCCCTGCACTGCCTACTTCATACTGGGTGTGATCTTAAATTTACATTCCTTAACAACAATGCTGCAACACAAAATCTGTAGCTTAGAATCAGGTTCAATTAGCTTACTTAAGATTTTTTTTTTTTCTAACCTGCACTTGTGCCTTGAGCATCAGGCGCCGGACATGCTCACGCTCTACGAAGTCCATCACATCAGGGGCTACGCTGTATCGCGTTCTTGTTGAGGGAACCTGTTTGAGAGGATGCATGAGTGTATCGTATCTTTGCATGTCTTCTTCTGCAATGTGGTACAGCTGAACGCTCTTCAGACTGTTTGAGACCTTTTCAAAGAATGTGTGTCCATCTGTCATATCATTTGCTCTCGGGACCAGGTTGTCAGCTGCTCTTTTCACTGTTCCGCCAATGCCGTCCGGTGCGCCCTTACCATGGGAAGTGGGGAAGTGGGGAAGAAGTTCCATGTTGCTCTTGCAAACCCCAGTGTAGGGGGGATACAAGAAAGAAGGAAAAAATATTCTTGTTCTTATGCTGTTTACTTGAACCACCAGACCAAAAGTGAACGGTGGTAACCTGTGGATATCTCGTTTTGATATATTTTAGTACTGGATCCATGTTTGTCCAGATTGCTGCAGCATCCTGTCTCTTTGACTCTGAAAGTGTGCAAAACCCTGCCTTTCCACCCTTAATGTAATACAGCCAATCAACTTCCCAGCCACCTTCACAATATGGCTGAGGTTGTTTTTGTCCCTAAGGCTGATGCCCCCATACCAGGCAATAAAAGAAAAAGTGAGAACAGATTCTATAAAAGATTTATAAAAATAAAGACAACATAACCTTATCGACATTGAAGGAGTTAAGCTTCCGAAGGAAGTACAATCGTTGTTGCCCCTTCTTGCAAATAGTATAATAATAATAATAATAATAATAATAATAATACATTTAATTATTAGTATCAGTATTAACGTGAAATTTGAGTTTATTGTCTATCATTGTTCCCAGATATTTATACTGGTCAACCATCTCAGTTTCCATTTATGTATGTAGGTGGTGGTGAACAAGATTGGTTTCTTCTAAAATCAATGGCCATATTTTTTGTCTTTGAGATGTTAAGCTGAAGAAAAGACTTGTCACACCAACTGACAAACTCATCAACCACTGGCCCATGCTGAGATTCATGTTTATGCAGTATAACCTCCATCGAAGCTCTAAACCAAACAGTAGGTGGCGGTAATGCACCATATTGGTTTGCCAACCGCCAAATAAACACAAAAGAAGAAGAAGAAAAGAATTTCAAAGATTTTTCAGGTATATGCTTTTAAGAAAGCCCTTAATTCACTTGAGAAATGTGTGCTTGGCGGTTTCTGGATGTTGTATGCTTATCAATAGACATTTTGACCATGTGAATGAGGCTGAACATCAGGTTTATCAATGTCTCAATGGAATAATGCTTTGTACAGGTGTTCCTTTGGTTGAGAGTTTGAATCCCTATTATAGCATGCTGAACATGACTTTCGGCCACATCTTCATCAACATCTTTCCTTCATAATTATTTGTCATATTTATATATCTTCCATTAGTGTGTTCTTGACTTTTAATTTTGCTAATCACCGCTTGTGGTTATATTTTTTATTCATGTTGATTATTTTTGTTTGGGTACAAGGGAAGGGGCTTAACCCACAAGTACTCAGCCCATGATTGGTTACTTGTGTCTATACCCTCAATCATTTCTACCCAAACTGTATATAATGATAACATTTATATGTGGTTGCATATAAATTGTTACTCTTGTTACATATGTTTTTTCTGTAAATGTCTATTCTTATTTATCAAATAAATTCTAAGTTTTTTATTCTTATACCTGGTCCTCCTCTACTACTTGCTGCTTTGTTTCCCCCTCTGTGATTAATAAAGTCCCCTCCATGATATCTTATTTTCCCAGCGTCTCTGTAGTACAGTGGCTGACCACCAGAAGACAGCAGATCCAAACAGAGGGAATTCTGGCACCTAGGCAGGACCCCTTGAGGAGAGAACATGGAATAGAAGCAAAGACTAGAGGTGAGTGACAGTGAGCCTAATGTGTTTACGGATTTTTTTGGCCATCTTAGACATGAAAAACAGAAGAGTTTCAGTTGATGATCATTAATAGGCCTGTGGAAACACTAGCATTGAGATTGTGTATTCAGGAAATCACAAAAACGTAAAATTATCTTAAGAAATTCTCTCGAGAATCGTTGTGTTTCCAGCCCCCAAAATTAATGACTTTGTGGGAAAGATAAGGCTTGATCTATATTATTTACTCACCTTATTCATTTATTCATTTATTAATGTCTTGTGTATAATTTTGCATTACACCAACATTGATCAAAACACCAGATTTGATGACTAAATGAATAAGCCATCTTTATATGGATAAGAACAAAAGAGCAATACAAAATCAAGCATACAACCGTGGGTCATAAAAATGTAATATATTGTGGTCATAACTCGGTTAAATTTATGTACAGTATTAAAATATCCATAGACCAGTATATTTTTAACTCCCCACTGCAGAACTCAACGCTGCACATTTTTTCCTGTAGTAATAATAATATTGGGTGATCTTTTATATGTTTGGGTCTGTCCAGCTAAAATTGGCCCCTTTATTATCACACACACACACACACACACACACACACACACACACACACACACACACACACACACACACACACACACACACACACACACACACACACACACACACACAGTGGAGCTAATTGATAAGCACACTGTTTCTCACTCTCTTGGCTCCCCCCCCCCCCCCCCCCCCCCCCCCCTGCACCTCACACCTGTTCTTCTGCGCCAGATCAGAAGCCCCTCGCGGTAGGAAGGAAGGAAAAGACAAATTATTAATTTTGCGAAAAGTGGAGCAGCAGCAGTCTCTCGTTAGCGACTTTGTTCGGTGGCGGGAAGCCCTATTAACTCCCCATTCCGCGCGCCTTGTTTCTGCTTTGACGGCGCCTTGCAGCGGTGGGGAGGTAACCGCGTCGTCCTTTTAGTGAAGAGACGACGGGAGTGTGATGCTCCAGCTGTCGCCTGGCACAGCGCCAACATCAGATAAACGTGCACCCTGTCTCCCGATATAGCCGGCTCACTCTCTCCCTGTTGAGTTGACACACACCGCCACGCGCTATCCTCAGGGCATGGATAGTGTGTATAACCCCCCAAAAGATAGGCCTTAACGTGGTACGAACCCCATTGTCTCCTCCAGCCAAACCTGTTGGAATCCTACCTCATCTCTTAAGCACAAGTTCCAAACAAGTTGATACGGGTGAAAGTGTTTGCACAACACAAGCCCATTATAGATGACGGACTCAAATCGACATGAATATAATATACGCATAGCAACATCTCCATTACAAGTTTGAACTGGGCCATGGCTAGTGAGAGCCGTGTCTGTTGGGGGCCTATCTAGGCTAAGGATACAGTGGGTATGAATAGTCATAGGGAGGGGGGAGGGAGGGAGGGAGGGAGGGAGGGAGGGAGGGAGGGAGGGGGTGGAGAGCCGTCCTCGGGGACGATGATGAGTGCGGTTCAGAGCTGTCTTCTTTGTTTACCAGAGGAATCCGAGGGAAAGAGTGTTTCTGGTTTCTCTAACGCCCTGTGTCATGAGGATCAAGAGGGGGAGTGAGAAAGAGAGAGGGGGAGAGAGAGAGAGAGAGAGAGAGGGAGAGAGAGAGAGAGAGGGAGAGAGAGAGAGAGAGAGAGAGAGAGAGAGAGAGAGAGAGAGAGAGAGAGAGAGAGAGAGAGAGAGAGAGAGAGAGAGAGAGGGAGAGGGGGAGTGAGAGAGAGAGAGGGAGAGAGGGAGAGAGAGAGAGAGAGAGAGAGAGAGAGAGAGAGAGAGCCAGAGAGAGGGAGAGAGGGAGAGGGGTGGGTGAGAGAGAAAGAAAGATAGACATGGAAGAAAAAAACAAAGCCTCCGCCATCAATACAGATTGTGAGTTTTTTTTTAATACATTCCCAAAGACCTTCCGTGCAACAAGACAACATGTTCAAGGCTGTTCCATTATTCATCCACGGCAATCATCCCCGGCCTCTCCTAACCTCTTCCCCGTCTCATCCGACCAGACTAACAAGGCTTCTGCTGAATCACCCAGACGGTGTGTGTGTGTGTACAGGGTTATCAGGCACGAGGCAGCAGAGGTAAATGGCTCACTGGGGGCCTCGCTGATTTCGCCTTGTCCTGCGTTGTTGGGCATTACTAATGGATGACCAGCAGGGGGCAGAAAAACACATGTTTAATGGATGCTTTTGGCTTCTTACTACGGGGCTGGGAATAACGTAGAGAATAATGGGGTGTATAATACGCATCTCTCTCTCTCTCTCTCTCTTGCTATGTCTCTTCCTGCCGCATGCATTGTGTTGTCCGGACAAATTGAAGGGGCTGAGAAGGAGTGGCACAGAATATAAAATACATACCACAACATACAGCCCTTGCATGCCATTGTGGAGAATGTATACTACTGCATGTATGTACAAAATGTGCTTAGTATATGCCAGATTAAGGAGGGTTCAACACACTGATACAATTGCAATAACAAACAACATAGAAGAGGATAGGATTGAGAGAGGGCATTCTTTTTTTTTGATTTGATAATTTGCTGGATTATGAATTTAGTGCAAGTAACTACCATCCCAAACAAATGTAACATTTTAACTGATGAAAAAAAAGGGACATCATTTATACTATCCAGCCTCCACTAACACGTACGCACACACACACACACACATGCACACGCACCCACAGGCACACACACACACACACACACACACACACACACACACACACACACACACACACACACACACACACACACACACACACACACACACACACACACACACACACACACACACACACACACACACAGGCACCCATACAGTCTTGCATTGTTGTTGAAACCACTGAATAATTATAATCTTCTGGTGCAGATCACACGCAGACATCTACACTCTACACACACACACACACACACACACACACACGCACACACACACACACACACACACACACACACACACACACACACACGCACACATTACATACACCCTCTTCTACATCTGCTCCCTAGTACGTCTCATCCTGCATCCCTCAACAACCCGATATAATGGAAATCACTTGAACTATTTTACCAATTCACTCACAAATAGCCTTGTTACTGGGCTGTGTATGTGTATGTATATGAGCGAGAGAAAAATATAGTGTGCGTGTGTGTGTGTGTTTGTTTGTGTAAGAGATAGTCAGAATGTGTTTTTGTGTGTGTGTGTATGTATGTGAGAGATAGAGAGAGATTGTGTGTGCGGGGGTTTCTTTCGGTCTCAAATCCGCATAGACCGCAGTGCACGTATTCAGCCTATACTGAATACACGGTGCCATGTCCAGCAGTATGGGGCTGGAACGTGCACTCTGGCCCTGCACAGCGCACGTACGGCCAGGGCAGACAGACCCAATTAAGTTCACTCGGGCATGCATTGCACCTGGGGTGAGGTAGCATGGTCATCCAACATTCCACGTGTGTTTGTGTGTGTGTGTGTGTGTGTGTGTGTGTGTGTGTGTGTGTGTGTGTGTGTGTGTGTGTGTGATAGGGGAGGAGTAGAGAGCAGGGGAGAGGGTAACAGAAAAGGGGAGAGCGAGACAGAGCGAGATTAAATAGAGAGAGAGAGAGAGAGAGAGAGAGAGAGAGAGAGAGAGAGAGAGAGAGAGAGAGAGAGAGAGAGAGAGAGAGAGAGAGAGAGAGAGAGAGAGAGAGAGAGAGAGAGTATGAGGAGCAAAATGGATTTTAATCGGGGACGACAGAGCGTGACTCTGAAGATGGGTGGGTTAGGAGGAAAGGCTGTGTGTGTAAATGTGTGTTTGTGTGGGTGCGGTTTGTGTGTGTGTGTGGTTGTTTGTGTGAGCGTGTATGTGTGAGCGTGAGTGTATTTGTGTGTGTGCAATGGGGGGAGGTCAGGGCCTGTCTGGCAGGCATGATGGCTCGTTCTGCCATTTCCAGACGTTTGTTAAATATACATGAAGTGTGTGGGCAGGGGGTGTTTCCACTAGAGACGACGCTAGGCCGTCAGTGTGTCATGCATATTCTCCCGCCACGGTTTAATGGTCACAATTGTGGGCACCACGTAGACAACAGAGGTCAGGTGAGGGGGCGGGGCACATGACCCCCCCCCCCCCCCGACACTCTACTCCTGAGAGAGAGAGAGAGAGAGAGAGAGAGAGAGAGAGAGAGAGAGAGAGAGAGAGAGAGAGAGAGAGAGAGAGAGAGAGAGAGAGAGAGAACTAATGCATGGACGAAAACAAAGCCTTCACCACCACCACACAGAGAGAGATAATGAGCTTGTAACATGTTAGCCTCCCCCAGCCCCCTCCCTGCCGTTATCAAATATTCAAAACCGGTGTGCTCTGCGTGTTCGGTTCACCTCACCGGACACCTGAGTGTGGTGGTCCGTGAAAGACCCCTCCACCACCATGTACCCCCCCCCCCCCCCCCCCCCCCCCCCCCACCCAGTCATCACCCACCCTACACAACAATAGAAACAGCCTCTAACACATAAACAATAACAACAGCCGCAGCAAAACGACACTTCAACTCCATCAACTGAAAGTCTGATCTGGCTTCCGACAAGGTCGACGCTGGTGTTGCTGGGAAATCTCTTTCTCAAACTTCTTTTTTCAAACTCAGAGCGAGTTGTTTCCAGAGAGTTTATTAATTATCCATGAAGGTCAACACACTTTGGGATTTGTTGTTTCGGTGTTTTCAGTCGATTGTTTTTGGGGAAGTTTGCTCTTTGTTTAACTCCATAGAATAATGCAGTGTCATCCTCCAAAATGGCCTTCTACATTTTTATAAATCTTCATCTGTTATTCTTCATCTTACTGCATTATAACAAAGAAATAACTATTATATTACCTTTAACTATTACCTAATCTATTACAACATGTTAATTTTCTTGCTGCATTTTCAAAGGGGTTGTGCGTGTCACAGACGTCGGGATAATCCAATCGAATCTAAACCGTAATCTGTATTTCATTATACGAGATGATTCTTAATTAATGCTCCATCTCTCTGTCAGATTAGCACCACAAATCACACCGAACCCCCCCACCCTGCAACCACCGTGTCTGCACCACTACCACTGAAACACTTTACACTTAGACCTTACACCAAACTTAACACTCTTAAAACTACACCTCTCTACACTTATTATTACTTATTACCACTGTTTTAGTTTATCTTATTATTAATTGCATAATTTTATTTTATTACACTTTACACTAAAGTTAACACTCTTAAACTGCACCTCATTACTTATCATTACTTATTACTACTGTTTTAGTTTATATAATTATTTATTATTGTGATCTATGCTGCTACTTATTTTTGACTTTTTTTTAACATTTTGATTTTTGCATATCTTTATTTACTTTGTCTTGTATTTTTCCTGCTATATAGCTGTTGAGAAGAATTACAATAAGATGTAATAAAAGTAAAATAATTCTGATTCTGATTCGAGACAAGGAGACGTTCACACAAACGACGACAGGGGGCGCCAGAACGCCGCTGACGTGACCACGCTGGCTCCACCGATGCGTCCCACTCCCTCCCTTCCCCTTCTGTCTTTCTTCTTGCCTCTGTCTGTTTCTTTCACTCGGCATACACAGTAGCACACACCTATCATCCATCGTATCTTCCGCACGCATCCTGCTCGTTCTCGGCTCCGTTGTCCGCGCGTAAGAGCGCTTTATGGTGGCGCACAGCATGGCAACCCTGCACCTGAAAGGCTTCGACTCCTCGCCGCACCTGTGTGTGGTACTGCTGATGATCGCCTCGGTTTGGATGGCATGCACCGGACCTGTACACGGCGGCGACTCCGGGAGGTTGGCGTTGCACCGGATTGACGGGGCGGACCGCGCGCTGGACAGCGGCGATGGCGTCACGGACGGCGGATCGGTGGAAGGGGGAGCGATTCTGGAGCATTTGTCCCGTTTGAGGAGAGCGGCGACGTCCCAGGGCAGAGTGTCCCCCCTGCTGAGCAGCTCCTCGTTCGTGCTCAAGGGAGATGCCACGCACAACCAGGCGATGGTCCACTGGACGGGGGAGAACAGCAGCGTGAGTACCCGTTACCCGGTACCATATACCTGCTGTCCCGGTAGCCCCCGATGACGTATCGCCTCGACATCACCGCTCAGAGCCGCGTCCTTTACGCAGCTTCTAATGGCAGTGCGTTACAGTGGATTAAGTTTTTAATGTTCTTTACGCACGCCCATTACGCACGTACGCACGAACACACGTACGCACGCACTCACCCACACAAACACGCACATAAACAAACTCTAATTTCTCCTTCACATTTCTCTCTCTCTCTCTCTCTCTCTCTCTCTCTCTCTCTCTCTCTCTCTCTCTCTCTCTCTCTCTCTCTCTCTCTCTCTCTCTCTCTCTCTCTCTCTCTCACACACACTATCCCTAGAGTTGAAAATGCCGGTGCTTTTTTCCGTTTAACGGATCCTCCTCACCGATGTGTTTTGCATCATGAGCGCCTCATCTTACCAGGATGTCTACTGATGGATGCGCCACCATGACCATGCGCCTTCGGTGTGAGCCTACATGTCAGTGTCTGGCTGGAGGGGGCGTGAGAATCACCGAGGGCACCCTTTGAAAAAATTGACGCCATGATTGAATTATGATCAGAACATGGAGAGGTTATGTGTTGTGTTCGATCACGGGATGTGCATTGAGCTGTGTTGTATTAAAGTCAAACGACACGAGCGCAGCGCAGTAGAATAACAAGCCCTTTGTAATTGGATATTGACATACTGTGTATGGTGGGGACATCTCTCTCTGTCTCCCTGTCTCTCTCTCTCTCTCTCTCTCCCCCCCTCCCGGCCCCTATTTCTCCATATCCAAGTGCCTTGTCGATGAAACAATATTATCACTGTTTCAGTGGAGAGTGGCCGCCCTGACACCAATTCATCCATTTTATTTGAACATCATCCCCAGAAAACAAGAGGTGGTTGGTTTTTTGTAGGTAATGAGAATGGTTTGATTGCAGGGCGGGAGTTTTGAATTTAATTAAATTGAATGGTTACATTTGGACGGCAGAGTTCAACACTAATAATTGTGATGTAGGCTAATCATCGAGTCTTGATGTTGGCCCCGACCCTAAACGGATCCCTCGGATCTTAAGGGCCGAGGGCCCAGTCATTGGTACTTTGACATTTACTACGATGGTCTAGCAGCAATGAAGAGATTTGACATCACCCCCATACTCAAACACACACGAACAACCCCCCCCCCCCCCCCCCCCCCCTGATGAAATTAATTGTGTTAGTCCATCCTTCATTTTAAGCTGAAAGGTGGTAGACGGTGGGGAACTCAACTTCCCAGTCCAACTTGATAAAATAAAGGCTAAATGGCACAATCAGCGACGGCTGACGTTGTAACGGCGATCTGGACGAATAGCTGTGTATTAGTGGTGTTTTAACTCCCCCCACCTCCCCTATTCCCATCCTCTATCAACATACCCGGGACACTCATGAACACGCTCTCTCTGACACACACTCGCATAACACGCATCCTTCCTAATTGCATATGGGGATTGGGACTAGAACGAACAAGGCATTTTCCAGCCGCAATGAATTGTCTTCTCTTCAGATAAAACGCATTAGAGGCTTGTTTCTATGTCGGTATTATTGTTTGGCACGTGGGTAACCTCAAACTAATTTTATTGATTTCCTCTCCTTCATTATTTTGGCAGTTGCCAAACGTTCCGAATATGATCTTTATTGGCCACTGTTGAGGTGTGTGTGTGTGTGTGTGTGTGTGTGTGTGTGTGTGTGTGTGTGTGTGTGTGTGTGTGTGTGTGTGTGTGTGTGTGTGTGTGTGTGTGTGTGTGTTTGTGCGTTGGCTTTGTACTAGCAGGCCCACTGTATGCATTACACTCAGTTTCACAAACAAGTAAAAGGAAGCTTGACTTAATTTCTCTTTAATAGACGGGGAGGAAAAGGGAGCGTGTCAGAAAAAAGGCGAAGGGTATTCGTAATATTACGACCAGAAAGAGTAAAAACAGTGAACGCAGTCGCCGTCCAGACCATCCTTCAAGTTGACACACAAGAGATGCTCAGATGCTCGATGCTCTTGACGCTGTACCTTGTTAGCTCAATGGCAGAACAAGTCCATATTCGGTCTTTACCCATAATGCAATAGAATTTCAGCCAGAACTCAGAAACCCAGTATTGGAAAGTTTGGAAGACCCCCTGTAGTAGAACAGGACCCTTTCTTACTGTTCTAGTCCCTTCACGGACAGCTGAACCCGGGAGGACTTGGGGACCTGAAGGACATCATGAAGTCAACCGTTTTGGAATACAAAGGCCTTGACTGTCAGAATTGCTCCAATGTCATTTGAGGGACAAGAATGGGTACAGAATGCCCACAGGCAAACACACGCACGCACACATATGCACACAAAAGTACTGTCTGTTCCGTATGTTACTCTGGTCAGAAACGCATGGCTTAAAACATGATACTAGCCTTCCGACTGGAAAGAGTCTCTCCGGTTAAAAAGGGCTCTCTTTGTTCTCTCTCCATCTCTCTCTTGCTCTCTCGCTCACTCCCTCACTTTCTCCCTCTCTCTTATTCGATTTTTCATCCCTCCACTTATGCTGACTCTCTCTCTCTCTCTCTCTCTCTCTCTCTCTCTCTCTCTCTCTCGCTCTCTCTCCCCCCCCTGGTTTCTTTCGTTCTTCCTCCCCCAACCCACCCCCCTAGCCCGGGCATTGAAATGTTCTATTAATGTTCTCTGTTTGTGGTCCCCAACATGGTCCCTGTGTGTGTGGATGTGTGCGTTTGCCTGTCCTCGTGACCACCTCTCCATCGGGGTCCACTACCTAATGATCGGACGAGTAACGGATGACAGAGGGCCCTTACCTGGCATGTTGACCTGGTCTTTTGATAAATGATAGAACATTTGAGAGAAGTGTGTGTGTGTGTGTGTGTGTGTGTGTGTGTGTGTGTGTGTGTGTGTGTGTGTGTGTGTGTGTGTGTGTGTGTGTGTGTGTGTGTTGCTTACTTTCTGGTTGCTACAGTGATTTACGAGTCGCAAAAGGGAAGCTGACAGTCTTAACTCTCCTTTGAAAGACTCTTGCACACACAGACCGGGACACACACACACGCACAAACAAATATATCAATACACTCCCACGGCAGACATGCTTAACACCTCTGGGTAATGTTTTTTCCAGATTTAGGAGTGATCTCGGTTAATAGGATGCCACAGTTGACCTGTTATTACCTTTAATGTTGTGTCTCAAGCCGCAGATGAGTTTCCATGTACAATTCCTCCTGCTTTACTGTACCATTTTATAACATTGGACACAACTCCCTCTGTTGGACTACAACTCATCCTTTATGGGTGCTTTAACTCTATTGACAGCCACTAAACGGTACATTATCATCCAACCGCCGTCAAGCAGTCTAATTAATAGAGGTGGGGCAACGTAATTGATTAACAGTCATCCGTGTGTGTGTGTGTGTGTGTGTGTGTGGTTGTGTCTGTGTGTGTCTGTTTCTGTGTCTGCGTGAGTGCGTGTGTGTGTGCATGTGCGTTTGGGGAGGGGGGTAATCACATAACGATTTGTGTTAAAGGCCAACCTCAATAAATGTATGATGACTCCACCCCCTCTCTTGCAAGCTTTCTTATTCAAGTCGTCATGTATCACGTCTGTCATCATACTGTTACAAAACTCTCTCTTTTAGAGTCCTGAATTGTCCCAAGCCCATCCCTTGCTCTGTGAAGTTCATCGCCCACTGACACCACCCGCCATACCCCCGTCTCCTCTTCATCATCGTCATCATCTTCATCACTCCCCCCCCCCCCATCCCACCATCAAGGTCATGAGACGACTATACACCATCAAGCCTGTCTCTGCACATCCCCCCTACTACTTACCTTCCCCCAACCTCTACTCCCCCCACCACCACCACCACCACCACCACCCACTCATTCTAACGAAACACAAGGAACTCGTGATCCGCATCTCAGCCAATCATGGCGAAGGATTATCCCTGTTTCTAATCAAAACTAATCTAAACAGGATACTAGCATCTGCATTTTATTAGCAGATTTGGAATTTTTATCAAGGGGGGGGGGGGATTTTTTCTATTGACGCACAACGTATACTCCAACATGCTAGGATACACACACGCACACACAACTGAATAACTCCTTTCTCGTTGTTTTCTCAATCACACACGCGCACACTTGCTCTCTCTCTCACGCCCTCACTAAGTCCCCTTGGCTTCTGACTCCATGCAGGAGGTATTGGTTCACGCTTCTCATGCCGAACAGACAGATCATTTGACTCCCTCCCCCCCCCAACCCCCTCTTCCTCTTCCTCTGCCTCCCCCCGAGCCCTCGATGAATATTATTTGCACATGTGCCGCGAGCCTATCACATCATTTCTCCTGACTCTGCCCATCCCGTGCGCTCTCGTCCCGTGCGCTCTCGTCTCGTGCACTCTCGTCCACATAAACCTCTGAGACTTAAGGGGCCGTTCCTCACGGAGGGAAGGAAAGGAACATAGGGGATCTTCTGTGTAGACAGTCAGGCTTTGTTCAACGACTCTTCAGCTCTCTCGTGTCTGGTGGTGGCAAGTCGCTAGCTCTTTGTGGTTAAATTATTGTTGTTTGTTGTACCGGATGATCGTGTCACGTGCAGGTAGGGGATAAGGTTTTGCCCAAAGGATGCTTACAGGTAGACTACTGCAGAACTGTGGAATCAAACCTGTAGCCCTTCGACTTCGATGATCCTGCCCCCGTCCCCCATAAACCATAATCTATCACTTTCAACAATGGCCGTTGAGATGTGGGTGGTTTGGATGCATATGGTTGTATATTCCCACTAGCTCAAAAGAGCCTTAAGCTTTTGTGTTTTTAGTGTTTCTCCCTCACCTGCTTTCTCCGCGACAGGTCCTTGATTGCATTACAGCTCACTCTCGCTCTCTCCCTCAATGAAAATCCTTCTCCTTGACTTGAAGTGTTATATACGCTAACAGGAATACATATTGGCAGGCTCCACACACAAATCGTATTTCCTCCTTTTAGTGTTGCCGGCATGCCGGCAACACTAAAAGGAGGAAATCCAATTATTTCTGAGCTAGGCTTTTGTTTTAAAGATGACCTTTTTGTGATACAGTTGTCGTTCGCATGGAGAGCCAGCGCTGTGCTCTTGATGCATCCTCCTGCGCTGATTAGAACACAGATCGAGCCGCTGTCTCTCCTGCCAAACACCGGCAGGTCTGACGCAGGCGCTAGCCAGTGGCAAGTTAATTGGCTCGGATACAAGTTTGTGTACACACACGTCGTGCGCACACGCACCCTCCCACGACCCGACGGTGCACACCCCTTCGGGATTATCCCAGCGGATACAAATTGGCGTGCGTGTTAGCATTTGTAGCGTGCGTTGTGGACATGCAAGCGTTTTAATGACTGAATGCGTGGATTGGATTTCAATCACAATCTTTTACACGATAAGAGCAAAGCACGTACACAGACGGACAGACGGAGCGATGCAAGTGTGCGAAGTGAACGAACGCATGCAAGTGTGCTCATGGGAGGTACACACACACCATTAGACGCAACACACACGAAGCTAAAGAAAGACACCATGCAGGCCGATGGTCTCTGTGGGTTCTGTTGGTCGCCGACCAGACCGCCTCTCCGCGGTCGTCCTCTGCAGCATGTCCTTCATCATCGTCGTTGTCTAATGAGCAAGTGAGCTTTGGAGACCTTTGAGTTTGCTGTGCCTTTTTTCTTGAAACATGCCATTGTGATTATCACACTATGTGTGTGTGAGTGTGCCGGTGTGTTTGGGGGGCCGAGATCTTTCGTGTCACCTAGCAACGGCAAGTAAACAAATAAACAGTTTTGTTGGCAGAATGTCACGTTGTGTGCTGGGGTTATTCGGTTCCTCCTACCCCTTCAAGCTCCTCTCGGTGTCCGTCTGTCTGTCTCTCACCCTCAGTTGGCCCTCATCTGCTCGGTCGTCTCATCAACATCTCATCATCTCATCGATATGTGTCAGCCCCAGACCAGAATCTCACCTCCATTGTCTCCACACCCGACTGAAGACTTTGTCACCTCCATTTTCGACATTGTCTTGATACCCCCCCCCGCCCATCCCTCCCTCCCGATCCTCATCCTCATTCTCATGCGGGGCCTGGTACGTCTCGGTCGAAGGTTCTCTCGGTTCCAGCGGTCTGTCTGAGCCCCTCCGTCGGTCAGGTGATGTTCCGGTCACGGATTCACACACAGCTACACACAGCCGCACACACATACACAGGGTTCCCTACATGACTCCTTGTACAGTACATGGTGTTTATTCGATATGCACTGCCCCGGTACCACTGCAAACGAGGGCAAAGGATGAGATTCTTTATTGCACTCGGACGAAGAGTGGGGAAGCCGATATGTTTCAAAGAGTGTGGAGTGCTGTGGGGGATTGTGTTCGACCGTTCTAGAGTCAGTATCGTGAGGGTCTCGCTGTGCTCCTCCATAGATCGTTCAGGGCTATGTTGTTACGCGTAAAGATTGTTCAAATCTAAATGTTGTAATGTAAAGTACGTGTGTGTGTGTGTGCGTGTGTGTGTGTGTGAGACTTTCTTTTAAACTGGTCCTGTGTTGAGATCCGGGGTCTCTCCTCAACTGAGGAATACCTACAGAGTGAGTGATTGAATCTCCCCTCAGTTGTTGTGAGAACCCCTTTACTCTTCTTCTAGCCCTCATCCTCTACCTCCACATTTCAAATCCCTCGAACCTTATCTTTATCTATTTCCATCGGTTCCATGAGATGATCACCAGACCTCATTCCTTACGTAATCGCCTTACATATTATGTATGTCCCTGTTGCTTGGTACATGTTCCCCCTTTTTCTTCTAGCTCTCCCACTTCTTGGACTGAAATAGATGAAGCTATCACACTCGCATCTCATGCAGTGCTGGTGTCCATTATCGGGTTTTACTGCACAAACTGACAGGGATATATTCAAAAGTAATGACTGTGTGTGTGTGTGTGTGTGTGTGTGTGTGTGTGTGTGTGTGTGTGTGTGTGTGTGTGTGTGTGTGTGTGTGTGTGTGTGTGTGTGTGTGTGTGTCTGTCAGTATGTCTGTGTGTGTGTGTGTGTGTGTGTGTGTGTGTGTCATTCCTACTTTTTTCTTATATAATACCCGTCTCAAACATTAAAGAGCTCTGTGCTTAAAAGTGTGTGAAGCAAGTGAGTTGTTTTGGTCAACAAGCATTTTCTCTTTCTCCCTCTTGTTTGTTTTGGTCTCCAAAATGGGTTCAGTGCTCCAAACGGCCATATGTGGTTGTTGTATTTTTGGAAGAACAAGTCCAGCACGATAACTCTGTACCACTGAGGTCTACTGGAATGACGGGTAAACACACACAAACTCACACACACACACGCACGCACGCACGCACGCACACACACACACACACACACACACACACACACACACACACACACACACACACACACACACACACACACACACACACACACACACACACACACACACAGCCACACACACACACACACGCAGAGCTTTAATGCCCATCAGACATGAATGGGAATTAGCATGTGTTGATGGATGAAGGCTTAGCGGCGGGAATTTTCCGCCCAAAGTAAAAAAACCCTAAAATGAACCGGGATTTTGCGACTTCTGTCGACCGCAATTACTGTGCCCTTGTGGCGAAGGGAGGGTGAAAAGGAGGACTACGAAGGGGGGGGGAGAATTCATAGCTAGGATTCGGAGACTCTCTTTCATCTAGATTGGAGCCTGAATCCCGAGGGCCATGCCGGTAGCGGCCGTGCGAGCAGATAACAGGCCGCGCGTTGCGTTAGAGAACGACGGTGCCCGGTCGCTGTGATCCGCGGTAACAAGCTATCTCGCAATAGCGCTGGGGGCTAGCAGACGGTTGGACTGTTTCATGGCTTCGTTAGCCTGCTCTCTCCATCTGTGTCTTACTTCTGACCCCCCCCCCCACCCCTCACGATCTCTGTATGTCTAGAACGCTCTCTCCCTCTCCTCATTGCACTCTTTACCACTAGCTCTGTCTGCCTCCCCCTCTCTCGCTCTTTCTCTCCCTCTTCCTCTCTTCCTTTCTCTCTTTACCACTTTCTTTGTCTCTGTCTCTCTCTCTCTCTCTCTCTCTCTCTCTCTCTCTCTTTCGCTCTTTCTCTCTCTCTCTCTCTCTCTCTCTCACCTCTCTTTCCCTCCCCTTCGCTCTCTCTCTCTTTCTCTCTCTCTCTCTCTCTCTCTCTCTCTCTCTCTCTCTCTCTCTCTCTCTCTCTCTCTCTCTCTCTCTCTCTCTCTCTCTCTAACTCTCTCTCTCTCTCTCTCTCTCTCTCCCTCTCTCCCTCTCGCTCTTTCTCTCTCTATCTCTCTCCCTGTCTCTCTACTTCCACACTCTTCCATCCATCACCCTATCATTCTCTCTCTCTCTCTTTAACTCTAATCTCTCCCTCTACCCCTGTCCTTCTGTTGGATTCTCTCCCCGTCTCTCTTTCCTGACCTTCCTCTCACTCACTCCTTCCTTCTGTCTTCCACCTTTCTCTCTACCTAACGGTCTCTGTCTCACTCATGCGTGTGACATGAATGCGAGCGAGGGAGCCCTGTGCCTACGAGTGAAGAGCGAGAGGGATGGAGGGTTGGGGGGAGATGCAAATCACAGACAAATTGAATTATTGTTTGGTAATGGCCCTTGTCACAACATGAGCAAGCGACAGCGGGAGAGCGAGAGAGAGAGATTTCGCTACTAGCGTTCTATATTTAGTGTGGCCTGCAAATGACAGTGGGTGGTTGTGTATTTTGGTATTTTTATCATATTTTGTTGTGGTTGTTTGTGTGTGTGTTGTCCCATATAAGAATTTGACCTATCTGAACAAAGACGTACATTGGGGTGGGTACACACACGCACAGTTATGTACACAAAGATGACCGTTTACAAGCAGGGGCGATATATTGTCAATACTATTGTATCCATATTTTGATGACGCATTGCATTCCTCTCTCTCTCGCTCTCGCTCTCCCCTACCTCCTGTCATGACAGCTGCCCCCATCAGCCAAACCAAAAGAATCCTCAACAAACAATACAACTGAACCAGGTCGCCAACCCTACTGGGGTTCATGCTGTTGCTAGCGGCTTGGCCTGCTGAGCCAGACTACATCCGTGAGCACAGCGCAGGGGTCTTTCAGGGTGTGCGTGTGTGTGTGGCTCGGTGTAGATGCAGTACCCTTTCCCTGGGATTCGTATTTCTTGCAATATTTTCCGAGACTGTCTGCCTGTGTGCGTGCGCACGTGCGTTCCAGACAGCAGGCCATCATCATCGTTGTTCTCCGTAGCGTACAATGTTAGGGTGTTTGTTCACTGCATTGCAGTGGGCCTCGGTGCTTGGAGTGCGCATGCACAGGCCCACATGTGAGAGATCCGTGCAGCCCAAACAGGGGGTCGCTCGTCTGTCCACCCCGGGTCGGGTGTTCCTGCCCAGGAGACTCGAGCATTCCCAGGTTTAGCTGTTTTGAAGAAACAACATAATGCGCTTGAGTGTTTGTCACGCACGCCTCGCCCCTCCCCCCCGCACAGGAAATTGCAGGGCAAATTGCCGGGAAATGTAGGACTTGTCAGAGTTGTCGAAAGGTTTCTTTCTGCCCGTCTGAGAGTGTGAGGGACTGGGCAGTGTGTTTTCGGGTGGTGTTTCGTCTGGTCGTGCCTGGATTCTGCAGAGTGGTGGACTACAACTGTTAGGTCGCACGTTTCAAACTGTCAAATTAAAAAAGCAGGCTTCTCTTTTTTTTCCCTCTTTTTATTCCTGGAGGTGGCCTTCAGCGCGGCAGCCAACCGGGCTGCCGCGCTGCTTGTCTCTGGGTTAGAGGGGGCAGGGGGCTGGAGGGCCAGTTTGCTAGCTTTTCTGAGTAGCGTCGCTGCCCATGTCACGCTGGGGTCGTCCCAATGACCCCATTCTTGTGAAAAATGTTGGCCGTCTTTTTTGTTTCGCCTTATTTTTATTCAGAACTTTAAATTGTTTCTCGATTGAGGCGGATTCAGACGGGTTAAGAAGACGCAGCTGTCAAGTGTGATTCGGCTCTCACAATGTTTAAATAACAAGCTTGATGTTGATTTGTTATGAAGGGAAAACCTTTTTTTTTGCATTCCATCGGTGCTCATGATAGTCACTGCAAAGCATCGCAGGGTTTTATCCTTTGGAACTTTGCTTAATACTACTATATATTATATGAATATTGTACTATATTCTTATTTAAGAGCTGGAAACCGAACAGACTGTTTCTGGGCTGAATATATCTCCTCATTATCATCAAGGCTCACCTGGGGCCAGGAAAAGCCTTCCGCTGGAACGGGACGACTGGATATAGGGTTGTGGAGAGGCCGGGCAGACCTTAACATGAACTCCAACAATGCACCTCTTTCCAACGTGTTGCCGGTGACACATTGCATTAAATGTGTCATCGGCAAAAAGACGACGTGGGCAAAAAGACGTGTCATCGAAGGCAAAAAGACGGCGTGTGCGCTATCATCGATCCATTAGCTCCTAGCGTCTGCTAGCTAACACCTTTCTACCTGCTACTCGGCCTTTATCGCCGTGACAATGACCCTGAACCCAGATGGGTTTAATGGATATTATAGTGGTGTGGCACATCGCTCCACCAGTAAAAGGCCACCCTTTTGGAGGGGGGGGGGGGGGGGGGGTAGAGATCCATTTACTGCAGTAGGATCTTGTTTTAAACACCCGTATTGTAAAGATTATTGTGGTAGGGCTCGGGAGGAAAGTCAATGGGGGGGGGGGGAGAGGTTAGTGGGTGCAAAATTGCAAGGTAATTGCTTTCCCGCCCAAATGACAAGGGAAGTATCGGCCACTTCCTATGGAACGAGCCGAGTAACAAACTACTGAATACAGAAGAGCCACTATCTCCACTACATCACGGGGAAATAAATCGGCTATGATTCAGTGTTTGGCTGTTTTGTGGACGGGTATTGCATGTTTCATCTGTGCCCCGACTACTATTCACAATTCCCAACCTCTCTCCTATTGTCAACCTCTCCCCCTACGATTGCTTTTTTACAAATAGTGACACAATTTGTCAGGGGCCAGACGCCTCTTTGTCAGTACGAGTCGCCCGCTTGTTTTCGGGACAAAATGTAATTTTTCGTGATGAATGCATGACATGTGTGCTGGTGGCTGTGCCGCTATTAGCTAACTTGGGGCTCGGTTGCAAACAGCTGCTCTCATGCTCGCAGACGTGCACTTGGATGCCAACGTGCACACACACACACACATATGCAAGCAAGGGCGCGCTCACACACACACACACACACACACACACACACACACACACACACACACACACACACACACACACACAGCCATTTCCTTTAGTTGACGCCTAAAGGGGCATTTATGTGGAGGTTGGCATGCAGACCCACAAACAAAATCATCGTCAACATTAATTGGACTTTTGTGTGGAAGACAGACAGACACAAACACACACACACACACACACAAACACGCAGGAAAGGAATCCTGAGCACACACTTGCATAGTGGGGCATGTTGACAGCTGTCTAGGGCCTTTCTGTTTGTGTGTCCGTGTGTGTGCGCGTGTATGCCTGTGTGTGCCTGTGCGTTTGTCTTCGTCATAGCAGATCTGTGTGTTCTACGGCTGCGTTTTACTTCGAGGGTCATGCTGTGAGCACACATGTCCCTTCCCTAATAGCCTGTCTCTCTGCGTGAGTGCGTACACACACTTTTACATGCACGATGTTGGTAAATCCTGCCTTTTGAATATTTCTTAAGACTGTGTCCCTTTTCCAGAATGGCTGCTGTTAAAGACCACTTGTGATCCCCCCCCCGAGCCCTCAAGGCTCTGTAACGGACCCAGCTCAAGATCAGCCAACAGAGCTATGATTTGTCATCAAGTGCCTCTCGAATTCTGCCCATTATAGGACAGAACCGCAGCCTTTGCGGCCGCCTTTATTGTCTAAAGCTTTGCTCAAACTAGCCGAGATAGCTTTACTCCAGCGAGACGAGATGGCTTAACTTCAACTACCCGAGATAGCTTCACTTTAGCTAGTGGGCTGCATAGCTTCACTCCATCTCGCCGAGCTTGCTTTACTTAACTAATAGATAGCTTCACTGCAGTTTGCTACGAGCCTATAAGCTTCAATCCAGCTAGATGATAGCATCAATTCAATTCAATTACATTTAAATCGGTTTCTTTTTCAAGAGTTTAGGTAGCACAGTTAGAGGTGACAGGTAAAAGCGAGACAGCAGGCCAATACGTTCGGGCGTGGCTCCCATGACGGACAATGGCATCGCTGGATGAGTCACTGGAACAACTGGTGTACAACTTTGATGTACAAAGAACCAGGCTCATGCATGCCCTTCAAGGGCCTCCGCTACGTGCTTCATGGTGAAGGATTTCACACGCGGGAGGACCTTTATGTACATGTCAATAAACCCAGCATCCTCTGGGCTACTTCACATGCAACAACAATGCAGAACATACCAACGTATCGCTTTGAACACACACACACACACACACACACACACACACACACACACACACACACACACACACACACACACACAGGGGTCCCTCCCTAATGTTTGTGGCGTGAGGCCCGTTCCACTCGATCCCCCTCAGACAAGCAGCTGTCAACTTTTCCATGTTTTATTCAGCTTTTGAATAAAACATCTTTTCGGTTCCTCTGTTGTTGTACCTTTTTCCAATCTTACAATCTTTCCAATCTATTATTCCAATGAAGGCTATGTCCTCGTCTTTTTTCATTTTTTATGGAATTGGACGCACTGATTCAGGGCCCAGACAGAACTTGCCAGAATTGACATGGCGGGGATATCTGACTTGCACCTAAATAATATGACATGCAAAACAAACAGAACACTTTCATGAATCAGAAAATCAGCCCTTAAGGTAGTGTTTAGCAACCCTC
Organism: Gadus morhua; assembly: GCF_902167405.1. NCBI lineage: Eukaryota > Metazoa > Chordata > Actinopteri > Gadiformes > Gadidae > Gadus > Gadus morhua. Next base: position 8,492,610 of record NC_044064.1, read on the forward strand.
CAAGAGCTGCTTCTTAAAGGAGAGAGCCACCATTATTACCACAGCCCAAGGCCTGGTTGCTTTGCTCAGCAGAACTCTGAGTTAACCCAATCACCTTGACTATAATACCCTTCTCCTGAAAACGATGTGTTAAGCAGTTGCAAAGGTTTCTAGAAGGGTTTTGGACTGGAATGTATTGTGACGATCCCCGGGTCTCTGCTGACCACGCAAAATACGAGGACTCTCGCTACAACGGTTTGTAATGGTCTTTCGGGGCAACCGTCTATTAAGCCTAGGGCCGCAAAACGTGAAGCCTTGCTTCAGTTTGCTTCAGTTTGCTGCAAACTGAAGCAAACTGAAGCAAGGCTTCACGTAGCCTCTGCTGGATACTGGACTGGATTTAAACTCCTGGCACTATTGAAACTCAATATACAACCCCAGAGGAAACCAGGTGGAACACCGATGGAGAAATAAATGCAGGGAGAAGCAAGTCAGTCACGTCAAGTTCTCGAAGATAATAATACAGAGCATGCACAGCTGGAAGAAAGCCCAGATGCTTCCTTGTTTACACGGCAACCTCAAGAGTAGCATTGGATGCAGACAAACATAGTTAATAGGATTCAACGAAAATGTGGAAGAAACTAGTGAAAGAAATGGCAGTTAGGGAGTAAATACATGTGGTATCCTACTCAGGCTTACTTTATCCGTGCAGCCTTGAAAATTACTTTGCGGACATGGTGACTAGGTGGCTAGGTCTTACTGTTATCACCCCCACGCATACACATACCCCAACCCAGCCTCTCTCTCCCCTCCTCGAGGCTGTCCTTTTGTCTGAGGCCAGGATTCTCATACCCAGCCAGACAATGGCTAGGTAACCCGGCCCAGAGAGAGAGAGAGAGAGAGAGAGAGAGAGAGAGAGAGAGAGAGAGAGAGAGAGAGAGAGAGAGAGAGAGAGAGAGAGAGAGAGAGAGAGAGAGAGAGAGAGAGAGAGAGAGAGAGAGAGAGAGAGAGAGAGAGAGAGAGAGAGAGAGAGAGAGAGAGAGAGAGACCAAATTAGATCTTTGCGATGCCCGCTCGCATAAGAAGTTAGAATGGGGGTGGTGAAGGCTAATCTGATAATAGGCCCCCTTTGGCAGACTCTTCCTGCTAGCCTTGCACAGTCATCTATCAGTGCTGCTCTCCCAAACTCTCCTGTAATTACATATTCTCACCGTGGAAACTGTGGGAGATGGGGGCAAACATGGCGGATAAACACGGGAGGAAAAACCTCTGATGCGTGAGACATTGCGTGAGGTTTTCAGGAAGGAAATAAACGGCCAATGGAAAAAAAGAGGGAAGGATTCCTCTCTGCTCACCCAGAATGAAAAGGAGGGATGGAGAGGGAGTGAAACGTTGGTTAGCGTGCGTATCGAATGATCACAGGATGTTGTCAAACCGTCAGTCAACGCCCAGCATTGAACAAAGCGTACGTTTCTTTACGAGTTCTTTGTTCTCCTCGTGAAGCCGTCACCACCAGCAGACCACGCCCCCTTTCTGTCAGGAACTGGGCACCTGCGTCGGAAAACCCCCAGCACTGCATTGTGGGAATGTGGCCAAGGAGAGGAGAGGTGCAGAGTTGTGGTGGCACCAGATTCATTCTAGCAAGTGAGCCACTGAAACTGCCACAGGATGTAGAAAAGCTGGCAGAGACTCGTCTCTCTGGTGCACCATAGCCATTCAATCCTGAGTCCTTCACTGTGATCAGGGCAAGCAATGGAAATCCACTCTCTTCAGAATGGGACTAATTGCTCTTGCAGACCCACATTTTGACACAGTTCACATTCACAAGAAAATATTTTAAACTCCCACGGTATTTACGCAATTTTTTAGAAATCCTGTCTTGTACTGCCCAACTATTTTCTTGGCGACGCAAATAGGCAGCCATGAGTTGTAGTAGTGGGCAGCCTGGCACTGAGGGGCTTCTGTGGAACGCCGGAGAATTGTGGAATTCATGGTTCATTGATTATCATTGGTTGTTGGATGCCATTAAGAGACTGGTGAGCCATCAGAGGGATGTCTTATGTGGTCACCGTCGTGATCAGAAAGGCCTTTTTTCCAGACAGCAGTGGGTTCCAAGCTAACGGTTCAGCAGGGGGAGAGCTCTAGTCAGAGGGAGTTGTTGATGCTTTGACCCAGATCTATATGTGTCCCAGGTCACATGCTCATGTGTTGTACAGTTATGTATATATATATAGTAGGGAACCCTTTTCATCATTCTCCCAGTCCCCCTTCCACCGGTTATCACAGTCAACTTTTTGCAGGGAGCACCAGCTGTTGTCATAGGCTCTATGTGCCGGCCCCTGAGGCCCCCCAATACTGCCCTTGCACCCCTTTGTTGGCCCCCCCGGTGCAGAAGGGTCAGATTGTCGCTGATAGTGCCTCTGAAACCGAAATGAAAGGGAAACAGCTTTGGAGTGAAACTGAAAAAGTTAAATGTGAAACGGCTTTGCAGGGGGGTTTGGATAAGGTATTCTGTCGACGTCTTCAGGGAGTCTGACCCCGGGCGATCGAGGGTGAGGGGGGCTCTGAAAGCCTGGAATAAATACTGTATATCAATCACCCAAGTCTGTGCCACCATCTTCTTCCACACAAAGACACGCTCTGAGCTTGGACAACCAACCACCACCACAACAACAACAACAACGAAAGAGAGGTTATGTGGCGTTTCAGCTGAGCCTCCCTAAGCCTCTGTGTTGAGTGAGTTGGCAAAAATCTGATGAGAAAATACCCTACGGTTATTTTTGTTGGAGCACCCATTCCATTGTGCTTTCAGATTTTTTGTGGCATGTTATGTGCAACAATGGCTGAGTACCGCTCCCATCTACCCGTCCTCAATTAATGAGCTTCAGTCAAATTATACAATGGTAAATCAACAGGCAAAAACCAAGGAAAGAGGCAGACGTTGGTACTACTTAGACAGCCTTTTCTTATGCACAACACTTATTTTTCGAGTTTGACTAAAACAACCCTGTTATGTTCAAGTATAGTATATATCTAGAAAAGTCAATCGCGTTACTGAACTAAAGTCTGTTTTCCACCCCTAACCCTAACCCATAAAGAAACACACTTTTACCAAAGTACCAACCCTATCTTTGTGATTGAGATGACCAGACTCCTGGTCCCACACTGGTCTTTGGGTCAATCAGATTTGGTGTGGGGAGACGGAGGGGGCTGCTACCATGGACCACTGTTGGCTATCATTGTTTTCCACTGAATAACAAGGCCCCCATTTAACCCCAACCCAATGGGTTCTTTGACCAGCAGACCTCTAACAAAAGTTATTGTGAGGGCCGGGCCAGATCGTACCCTTTAATAATATTAATAATCAGACAATACATGTTCACCCGTCAATGACACACTGACCCAGCGAAGGGGCTCGGGTGGAGCTAGTCTGTGATCGAACTCGCCAGAGCTGCGATAAAGGGTTAGAACATCCATGAAAGTGATCCCGACTTGCCTATTTCGGGTTTGTCCCGTGGTTGAAACTGGGATTTTTCCCCATTGGAATACTAGATGCTAAAATTTAGATCAAAGAATGAAATTGGGTGTTAATTGCATGAAGAAAAATTATCTCATAGGC